>NC_052357.1:49721449-49784284 GCF_009727055.1 Benincasa hispida | reverse complement strand
TTAATGAGCCCACCGTAGGGAAGAAGCATATTAGGAAAAGAGACTAAGTTACCTTATCTTCTTACCAGAGATCAAATAAAGAAATACACAAAACTGTCATCTTTTAGGGGGACGCTCCCAGAGTGCCTCGAGGTGATGCGTAGTAACTTTATTCAATCCAACGAGGGAGATCGAGGATATGTTGTCGCACTTCCCACTCCCACTTACTATGAACACTCTCTCCATCCACCTTGATATTGACCTACCCAAACACCATCCGTTAGGAGGACATGCCAAAGGTGCCTCAAGGCCGAGGTAGAACTCACGATGTGGACTATATAGGAGAAAACGTGAAAGGAATAAGTGAAGCATCTTATGCCTCAAGTACCTCCCACTGAATGTTCTACCTAGGGGTTCATTAACTTAGACAATCCAACTACTGATTTTTAGTCTAAGTCATCTTTTAATTCCCGCTCATAAACAACATTTGTTTATGATATGAACAAGCTCAAGTAGTCAAATTTAAACATTTTAATGGATTGTCCTTAACTTGCATGCATGCATTAAATCTATCTAATTCACCTTTCTAAGTAAGTTCCCAAGTAGGGGTGTTACGTTTCCGTCAACTTAAATACCCCAGCCTAGACAGAACCCGCCTTAGACAAAAGGTCCCTTATAGATAGATTTACTACACTTTAACCTTTTATTAGTCAATTTAATCTTATTAAACTGGTGAAAAGATTAAAGTCGTAGGGTTGCTAATCATATTTAGAACTGTAATCTTAGGTTTATGTCATCCAAGTTTTAAACATTTTAAAACCATGAATTAAACCTAATGTGAGCATGCATATCTTTCTTATTGATTTTAGTTCTAATTTCTCTTTAACTTTTAAAAAGAAACAACTAAAAAACTTATTGCGCACAACAAGGTTGTTTATAACGCTTTAAAAGTAATCTATGTGTCATGCTTCATGCAATGTCCTATCATTACTATACATAACTTTTATATATATATATATGTGTGTGTGTAATAAATAAGCAAACATGCTTTACATTCACCCTTATACTTAACAATTATAATATAAAAGATGATGCATGTCAATGCTTCTTATGCATGATAAATATAACTCTTAATTATATGATGCATGAGCATGCTCTTATATAATTAAATCATGCTTCTCTAAATTATAACAATTATAATAAAAAAGATGATGCATGACCATTGCATAACCTAAGGTGGGATTTACTATATGTGCATACCATATGACATATAAAAACCATACATCGCATGTAATAAACTAAGGATTAATGGAACGGGATGAGCCTTTACAAAAAATCGGAATGAAATAACCCTATCTATTATATTTCCATCGAGCAAATCGGTTCACAGGCGAATCGGGTCTTGAACCACCAGAAGAACTCCAATCGTTTAGTACAACACCGAAGGTAAACGATCCCCAGTGTACACTAGACAATAGGCGCAAAAGCTAAACGATCGCTTAGATGACAATGAGGCTGCGAAGCTTGATCGTCTAGACGATCGTTTAACGCGGCGAAAGGTAAACGATTTATCGTGAGTGGATTGCTCAATCAGATCGATCTTCTCGTGCTCAAAGCTAAACGATCGCTTAGATGACAATGAGGCTGCGAAGCTTGATCGTCTAGACGATCGTTTAACGCGGCGAAAGGTAAACGATTTATCGTGAGTTGCTAAGCGATCGTTTAGTCAGTTACTAAGCGATGAAGCTTACTGAGCTAAACGATTGTTTAGTATGCGTGTACGTTAAACGATATGTGAGCATCCCATCATCTACACGATCCGATACTCAGCGATCGCTAACCCCATAGTCTACACGACCCGATCAACCCTTGATCGTCTTCTTCCTCGAAGAACTGCAACTCTTGCTCCGATCTTCTTCACGAACAACTCAAGACTTAAATGAACTTTGAATTACAGACTCGATAATGATTATTAATGCCCAAAAAATACAGGAGTCTTTACAATCAACCGAAAATGTAAAAGAATTAAATCAAACTGGGGCTAACATCCCAGAAAACTCCATTAATCTGCACATCCACAACAATTTAACGCTTAAACAGAGCAAATATGCATCCATCAAGAATGTATATGCAATTCGTTGCAACAATGAAATTGGAATATCAGAACCCGACTCTGATACCAATTGAAGGAACTCTTGTCGAAGAGCATCCATGAGCGCGTTTGGATCTTTCCAATTTCATCGTGACCGAAATACAACATATACATTCTAAAAGACAGTTATGCAAATTAACACTAATTAACAGCATGCTTTGAGAAATAAACTACAAGGGATTGAGTTCACATACCAGTTGAAGACTCTCTTCAAACTCGAACTCAACACAACGAAATAACCCTCTATGAACTGTATCACCCAAAAAATCAATCGGCTATGACAGCACGGTCATCTACACGAACGGCAGCAACACGAACAAGCAGAAGCGGGGACGACACCACCAGTTGGAGCCCTTGGTATTCTCGGATTGAGAATCCAAAGTGTGGTCTTTGATAATTTTCATAGAGGTTGGAGGAAAGGTTGATTGTGTAGACAATAAGCAAGTGGGAGAGAAAACTATCATATAGCGGAATTCTTATCTTTAGAAAAAGCTACACAATCGTGTAGGTTTTACTAAGCGATCGTCTAGTAATAGGTAAACGATCGTTTAGAAAATGTGGCACACTAGACGATCGTTTAGAAAAGCTAAGCGATCGTTTAGAGAAAGGCGTGAGATCGTTTAAACGATGAGACATTATCGTATAGGCTCTCAGCTAGGCGATCGTTTATGTTTTCACACCGATTGCGAATTTTCGAACTCTTTGCCAAATGAAACAAATTTTCATTTTATTTTTCGGTTACTATAACCGAATATGGCTACTCCCACTAACGCACGATTGAGGAGAATATGTCGGCCAATTATCTCATAATTAACCAATTTAATAATAAATGAATATAATCATATTATATTCTTACGCTTATAGTTTAATATCATATATCTACGTATAGTAATTTCTTCCTCCACTGATATAAATATCATTTATATCTAATTCCTCCAAAATAATGTCTCATACATTAGTCAATATATCATGTATAATTAACCAGTCATTATATCATATAAATTGAACTTCCTCTTGTCAATTTGAAACATTTTAAACTGACCCCAAAAACTGATTCTCGACTTTATCCAAGTTACCTAGGGGATCTTATGAACAACTTATGGCTCGAAGCTCCAACGGTACGTGAATAGCTGACTAAACTTTTAGCCACGAGATCTAACCATCCGTTAACTGCCAAGTATTCCACTAAAGACCAACAACTGAACTTTTCTTACCACAGATATATTTGTGTCTATTGATATAACCAATCATGAGTTACGATGATCCTTCACAGATGCTCGTAAGTACAATTGGGCCAATTTACCATTTTGCCCCTGTAGTTACATCTCACTCCTTAAGTACCACTGATTCCTCTACATGAACAATACAACATAGTCCAACTATGTGTGAACACTTCTCGAGCCAAGAGAAGGTGTGTGACGCCACATCATTCAAACCCTAGAATCAGCCCTTAAGGGAGCTATCTTTTATTTCTTGCCTCTTGGCCTCGGGAAAAGAGTGAATTCCATCTTGTGTAGCTGAGTTCCCAGCTCCCAAATCAGGCGAATCCCCAAAATGGTAGGTTTGAATCGATGACCTGGCTACTTGCACCCATACAAATCAAAGGACCACCCTCAATGGTAGGAGTTCCCAACTCACTCAGGATTGAGGTCATGTTACCTATGGTCATCCTAATGAAGTGAAGTCTCTGTCATGAACAGTGTTATATAACGAGACGTTAACACTTCGTGGTCAGGTCTTATACAAACTCTTTATATAGGACGCCTCTGCTCGCATGTCCCCAACACGAATGATCAAGATCAGACCATCTGTGACAAATCACAACACTTGTGACCATTCCACAAAGCGAGCCGCATCTGTAGCGTTATCAGGATAAGGTTTCCTTCCTATATCCATATACTACAGACCATTTTGGTTATCACTTAAGACATGATCCACTTGTATGTCACCATAAGACATGATCCACTTGTATGTCACCACATACATACTTAAGTTACATCCAGATAACTAGGGATTTAATGTTTATTGGTTTGTAGTAAAGCAAATAAAACATACAACTGAGCAAAATCAAGATTTGAAGTAAAATATCATATATTATACAACACAAGCATTAGTACAAACTATTTACAAACTATAAAACACGAGATTTTAGGGCATCAACCCCAATATGAGGAGCAACTGAAGCTCAAGGAATTCTCATTCTCACTTAAAGACGAAGCTAAGGACTGACTTTATTACCTATCGTTTGGCTCAATCACGACTTGGAAAGGGTTAAAGAAGAGGTTTATGGAGAAGTTTTTTCCCTCTTCCCAGCGCACAGTATGAGGAAGAATATCAACAAAATCAAGCAAGGAATTGGGGAGTCATTGTTCGAATACTGGGAATGATACAAGAGGCTTTATGGAAGTTTCTCCTATCATTAAATTTTCGATCAACTACTCAAACAATATTTTTATTCTGGATTGCTTGCAGGTGGCAAGAACACCGTAGATGCTACTGTAGATGGAGTTTTAGCTGAAAAAACTCCTACAGAGGCTCATGAGCTGATTTCAACCATGGTAGAAAATTCTCAAAAGTTTGGCACTAGAGCAACTGATGTGGATACCTCGAGCTCTAGGGAAATTAATGAATTAAAATCTCAAATTTTTTATTTAACTTTTCTTTTGAAACAGGTTACTATTGGAGGCACTCAACAAGTTAAAGCTTGTGGAGCTTGCAATGTGTATGGACATACATCTAAAGTGTGCCCAAAGGCTCACTAGGAGGTTAACGCCATAGAAGGATACCAAAGGAAATACAACTGCAACAGTAACAGTATAATCCGTGGTGGAAGGATCACCCCAATTTTAAATGGGGCCATCAAGGGAACAATCAACAACCGTCTTCATCTTCACGTATGTCACTTGAAAGTATAGTTAAATCCTTTGCTGATAATTCTCTTAAATTCCAATAGGAGATCCATCAGCTACAGAAGGATTCTCTTTAGTTTCAGCAGAAAACTAGGATGGGGTTGAGTAATCTTGGCACTCAGATCACCCAATTGGCGACTATAATCAACAGGTTGGAAAGCAAGTCCTCAGTTAAACTCCTAACTTAACCATCACAACGTTAGTGCCATGGCTTTGAGAAGTGGTAAGGAGCTTCCATCTGTAGCTCCACCACCAGCTGCTTCTCTTATTATCCCTCTTGTGGTTACTTCTAATGAGGTAGAGAAAAGTAAAGAGAGCTAGAAATAAGCACCTAAGCCTCCAGTCACTTAAGTAAGTCCAGTTCCCCTTTTTCCTCTAATCTATTTGTGCCTAAGGCTCTTTTTTCCAACAGGCTAGCCAAGCATAAGAAGAGCATAGTGGATAATGAAATTCTTGGGACCTTCAAAAAATGCAAGTGAACATCCCACTCCTTGGCGCAGTGAGACAAATTCCTAGGTATGCCAAATTCTTAGAATTATGTACCAAAAAGAGAAAAGAAAAAAATGAAGAACGGGTCGTGGTGAGTAAGAATGTTTCCACCATGCTTAAACATAACATGCCCAAAAAATTCCACGATCCAGGTATGTTTGCTCTACCCTATGTAATAGGAGATAGGAAGATTTGTCATGCCATGCTTGATTTGGATGCATCGATAAATGTTATACCTTACCACGTGTATGTTGATCTGAAGTTGAATGACTTATAAAAGACATTCGTAACAATACAGTTAGCCGATAGGTATTATTTTGAACCTTTACGAGTTGTAGAGGATATCTTTGTTGTAGTTAATGCCCTAAATCTCGTAGAGTTTTGTAGTTTGTAATTGTATTGTTTAAACATTTTATTTATGTAATAAAAAAATGAGATGTTTTATTTGACATTTAGTAGCATTAAACCCACAAACCAATAAACTAACATCGAAGGTTATCATCTGTAGCTTAAACATGTATGTAGAGACATATAGGTGGATCATATTCAAGTGATAACCTAAATGGTCTGTAGTAGATGGATGAGGCTGGATATCTTATCCTGGTGATACTACGAATACAACCCACTTTATAGATGTTACAATTGTTGTAAAGTGTTACAAATGATCTTATCCTGATCATTCATATGAAAACATGTGAGCGGGGTATTTTATACAAAGGAGTTTGTATAAGACCGGACCACGAAATGACTAGCCTCATTATACACCACCGTTCATAATTGAGACTTACATTTCATAAGGATGACCATAGGTAACATGACCTAAATTCTGAGTGAGTTGTGAACTCCTTCCTATGAAGGTGGTTCTTTGATTTGTATGGGTGAGAGTGGCCAGATCGCCAACTCAATAAACCTACTATTTTGGGAATTCATGATCTATAATTTTCATTATGTGTAAAATTGAAATTGAGACTGATCTACGTTTCCGCTCAAGGCCTTCACAGGTTCCTTCAACTATGATACCCGTAGTAAACTGTTAACGTTATAAAATGTATCATGTTTTAATGTATTTCCAAAATTAATATAATATCTTTTTAAATTATCATCATCCAATGACTTTAAAAATTTTATATCAAATAAGAAGTTAAGAATATTTTCGATATTTTCGTATACTTGAAATTGTTTAAATTTATTTTTAAGTGAAAAAATTGTTTCATCTATAATATAATAAAAGTAATCAATTCTAAAAGAATAAGTGATCATGTTTTTTCAATGTCAACATTCTCATCCATTTGTTTTATTAATTTTAATTTGAAACCAAACGTTGTTTTCGAAAATTGTAAAAAATAAAAATTTATTTATGTTTTTTACTAATTTTTTATTTTTGAAGACAAATTTTCAAGCACAAACAGACGGGACCTAAGTTTACTTTAGTTAAATATTGAATTTAGGAATCTTTCTATTCCAACTAAACTATGATTAACAAAATTATAAAATAATTTGAATTCTTATTTATTTATTAGATTAAACAATATTTGGAACCAAAAAACAATATTTGAATAACAAACTTAATTATTAGGATATCCCAATAGATTAACAAAATCACAAAATAATAAAAATATGACATATTTAAATAAATATATTAAAAAGTTTCTAATGCGCAACTAATTCATATCAATTGTGAGATAAAACACCGCACAGTTTACAAATTTGTTACAAATTACAAAGCAACATAAAATTTTGTAACATTGTGTATACGTTAAAAGTTCTAAATTTATTCTCATATATTATTAATCAAGCAAGATTTTTTTTTTTTGATATTCGTAGTATTTGGACCAATTTACGGGTACCTAAGCTAATCTTACGGAACAACCAACTTGATCTATAATATTTTGAGTCTCAAGAAAACTCATAGAAAATTAATTACTAGGTCACCACAAATTAAATTCTTGATCTCTTAGTCATTTATTGAGACTATGTCTCCTTAAATCAGATGAATGATAATTATATTTTATTTTATTTTTGAGATTGTGACAAAATAAGATATTTAAAATATGAAAAAGATAAATATCAGTAATTATATGCATAGGATGAATTATGGGTGAGCATGATAGATCGAAAAATCGAGTCGATCGATCAAACTGATTGGATTGAAGTCGGTCGATCGAAGAAGAGGAGGAACTCGAACGGTATCACTCTACAAAAATCCAAACCGATAAAATTTTAATTTTTTTAAAAGAATAAAATCGATCACAATCTATCAATGACAGATTTGCACTCTTCGACGTTCGAGATTGGTTCTGTGGTAATTTCATCGAAAAATTGATTTCGCTGCACATATTTAGGATGAATTGACGACATAAATATTAATAATAATCACATACCAAATTTTTATAAAGAAATCATTATTAAATTTGATAACGATGAACGTAGTTCTTCTAAAAACACAAAATTGTACTCATTTCTTTTTTTTTTTTTAAAGAAAACACTCATTAGATACAAAACAAATAGATAAAAACAAATTTAAATTTAAATTTAGAGTTATTGGTATAAAGAATTAATGATGAAGCATTCCAATCCCTAGAATTTGATTTTGAACGGCCTCAACTAACATCGAATTGAGGAATTGGAAAAGGGGAAGGGAAAAGAGAAAAACCGAATACTGTAGTCAATTAACGACTGTGCTCATCTCCCCCCGCAAGAAAATAAAAAGCTTTCTTAATCTCCAAGTTCTTCGTAAGGTTGAATTCTAGCTCCGTAATTTAAATCAGATTTCTCCACGAAAACTTTCACATCGTGGAGCAACAGCAGAGAATCCAAAGTGATTCAGTTCACAGAAGAAGAAGAAGAAGAAGATGAGAATCACTGTAATGACAGCCGACGAACAGATTCTTTCCTTGGATGTTGATCCCAATGAATCTGTAAGTTTCTTTATCTTGTTCATTCAGAAAACCCCAACTCCAATTTCCTGCATTATCTTCTTCCTTCCATTATACCTACCCAACTTTTCTTTTGCCCTGGATTGCTTGCTGATGTTGAAGCTTTTCCTCTTTGCTGCCAAATAGGTTGAGAACGTGAAAGCTCTGCTTGAGGTTGAGGTGAGAATTCGTCTTTTATATTGATTATTGTGATCGGTAGCTGAGGAAATTTGGGGTTTAGAACTTGTGGGTGTTGAACATTTGGATCTTTATTGGGGAAACCGGGGGAAAGAGTTAGCCCCTTTGGCGAATTTGCTGCATTTTGTGATCCAAAACTATCGTACATTTAAGATTAAGTCCTGGAGAAGTTCTCCCTTTTAATGGTTATGGTTAGCTCATTCTATTTATGTTTTTGACTTTTGTTGCTGCTCAGACCCAAGTACCGCTTCAGCGGCAGCAGCTGCTGTACAATGGAAAGGAGATGAAAAATTTTGAAAAATTGAGTGCTTTGGGTGTTAAAGACGAAGATTTGATTATGATGGTATCAGTTGGCGATTCTAGGTACTTTTCTCTTATTCTCAGACTGCAGCATCTTTAATTTTGATATGAAGGTGTAGCCTTATAGCTATAGGATACCTGATTACATAGCCTTCCGTATATTTCATCAAATCAACAAGTTGCTGATGTTCGCACTAAAGGGTTACTCAGGAAATTTTTTGACTAATGTATTAGCAAGTTGGGTCTGATTGACATCTACACCCCAACTTGATGTGGAGTGTTGAAACTAAGGGACTTGGGTGATTGTATATAGGCCTGGGGGTATGATAGTAATTTATCTTACTCTAATTTTCTTTCCTTTTTTGTATTAAGGCTTGTTGGAGCTTATAATAAGAACCCTTGTGTATCTTTCATATTATGTTAAAAATAATAAAAAGGAGACTCTCTATCATGATTTTTTCTCCTTGTTCTCGGGTTTTCTACGTAAACCTCGTGTCTTCTATTTCTGTCTTTTAACAGCCAACATAATCGTTACTTCTTTAAACAAAAAACTAGAGTATTGTATTGGAATAGGGGGTTCAGTAGAAATGACCAGAAAGCTCCTTTGAACTTTGTCCTTGAAACTCAAATTACTACTCATCGCAATAGCAGTTATAATTTTTTGTTCTTCTTTTTTGGACATACACCAACAAGACTATTTTACCTTACTGTTCAAGGAACAAGTGGATTGGTGAGTTTCTTTTACAAGTTCTTGAATAACTTCTTCGTGGTTTTGTGGGAAGAGTTTTGTGAAATATAGTGATTGCTTTTGAAGTCACCTTTCTCTTACTAATCATGTGTTTGATGTTTGTGGAAATTGAATTGTGCCTTCTGTCTTGTTAAATCTATACAATTTACACGTTATTTTACACACCCATGCATGCTTTTTATTCATAATATAATATCCATTACCTTGCAGTGCTTCTACCAATAATTTGAGCTTCAATCCAGATGGTTCTGCAGTGAACCCTGAAGCCTTCCAGCAACACATTAGACGTGATTCAAATACAATGGCTCAACTTTTTCAGGTAAAAACTAACATATTGCTTCATTACGAGATTTGCTATTGAGATAGAAGTCACAACTTATCCTTTTTACCCGGGCAAGAAAACAAAGTTTCATTGATTTTTCAAGAGTTACAGTGAGGGTATAGAGACTCCACTTAAAAGATTACGTGAAAGCAAGCCAGATTAGAATTGATTGCACTTACATAACAGTCAGTCTTACAGAAGTCACTAGAATTATCTCACAAGAAGCCGCTTGATATTTAATTAATTCCCACCTACCCTCCTATCGCCAGAATATTTGTCTTCAAACAATATTGGATTCCTTTCAGCCGAAATTCCTTAAAACAATGCTCGAATCATATTAACCCACAAATTTTTTTTGAGTCTCTAAAGAATCTATTCCCTCAACTAATTGTGAACTATAAGCCTATAATTCTCAATAGTGGGACAACAAACTCAAGAGATTCAAAATCTTTTGTATGAGAAAATCCTAAAACTTTTTTATGGAAGAACAAATGAAAACCGTTCATCCTGCCTTTGGACTTAGCTCACATACTTAGGTTGATATTCCAAAAAGGACAGCAATTTTGAAGTGCAATCAGATGCATTTACAAGAAGATATTCTCAAAACCATAATTGTTATTTTTTTTTGTTCTCATCGGTGTTTTAAAAAGCCTTCTCAGGCGTGTACCTAGGCTCAAGACGCAGGTCAAGGTGAGACTCACAAATAAGGCGTGCTTTAGGCACGCACCTTTTATGAATCCCCAAGGCTTTAAGCCCTGGGCCTTGGGACTTTCTCATTATTTTTAAAATGATAGTTATAAGTAAGGGTTTTTCCTTCTTTATTAACTAAAAAAATCAAATTTACTATGCCTAAATGCAAAAACTTCTTGTTTTTAGGGGTCTTTTTTTCATTTTTCCATTTTAACTATGCTCTCTCTTCTTTATGTATTACTTTTATATATAGTATGCCTCACAAAAAAAAGCATGCGCTTATTTTTGTGTCTTGTGCTTAAACCCAGAAGACTATTGTGCTTTATTTCACCTTGAGTTTTAAAAAACACTGGTTTACGTGAACTTTTTGGTCTTCCATAGTGCATCACTGATGATGAAAGAGGTTGGTTTGAATCTCTCAACCTCACATATGATTTGATATTCCAAATACTTAATACCATCCACCTTTGAAATCAAAGATTTTATCTGAAACTAACACAGACCTAAAGTGTTCAAGCTCCACATCTCATAACCGGGAACCAAACAAGCTATATGATTTTTCTTATGTATGCATTTGATTTCCAGTACTTGAATAGTTCAAACACAAACAAACACGATAGCAAGATGTTAGATCATGATTGCTATGTACGGCGAGCACAGGGAAATTGATTACATGTATCAACTTGTTTCTGTATTGAGTTTCATTTTCTTTTTGATGATTATGCAACTAGTGAGTAATTGTTCAAGTCATACCTGGGCTCTGCAGAGTGATCCTGAATTGGCACAAGCTATTGTTGGAAACGACCTTAATAATCTGCAACAGATTTTAAGAGCGCGTCATCGTCAAAGATCTGTATTACAGCGTCAACAAGAAGAGGAGATGGTGAGTAGGTTATTAATTATTCTCCATTAATAGCCTAAGTGATCTGATCTGATTTTGATTTTCCTTGTTTCTGGTTTGTTAGGCCCTTCTGTATGCAGATCCTTTTGATGTCGAGGCCCAAAAGAAGATTGAAGCTGCTATACGCCAGGTTAGATTATTTTATCATCTTGTTTTCTTCCAGCATAAATTACAAGTTGTTTCCCAGTGACATTTTCAGGTCAAATGGTGAGTTAGAACTTCTTAGGGCTCATATGAAGATTATTTTTCCACCACAAAATTAGGATAACAAGAGGGCTCTATGGGGTCTTGTTTTAGATTTCTTTGTTTACTGCACACATACATAATTCTCTCCTGCTTGAAATGGAAGAGTTATTGACACTAAACCTAGTTTGATAGTTACCTCAGTTTTCATTTTATGAAAATGATTTCTGTTTTAAATTTCCAATACATATACAGAAAGGAATTGATGAAAATTGGGCTGCAGCTCTTGAACACAATCCTGAAGCTTTTGCAAGGGTGGTAAGTGTTACATTGACTAACATTGTCCACTTGTATTGTATTTTGTTTCATGGTTTGACGTTTCATGTGTAACTCTTCAGGTCATGTTATACGTTGACATGGAAGTTAATGGTGTTCCATTAAAGGTAAGTGGATCTAACACACATAATTCATTTTACTTTTTATTCTACTACAGTTTAGAAAATGTGAGAAGGCACTGCATTTCAACTTGTTACTTTCGTTAATGGTCCTTGATCAATAAATAAATAATTTTAGAACAGATTCAACTGTTTGTGATATATGGACATTATTTCTGTACGTCAACTGAGAAGAGAAAAAGGTTTAAGTGTTTTAATGGTATTGTTTTAGGCATTTGTTGATAGTGGAGCTCAATCAACAATTATATCAAAAAGCTGCGCTGAGAAATGTGGGTATGTGGAATCTATGCATCGTCTGATTTTCCCCTCTATACTGGCATTAGTACTTGGCTTTCATCATCATTATTTCTATTCATTGCCTGATTAGATTTTTAAAATGCATAACATGTGACATAATCTAGCAAGAAAGAAAATAACTGTTATAATGCCCAGCTCTAATTCGCTGCATGTTGTTTTGTTCCTTTTTTCTTTTTAATTCTACTTTTTTATAACCATTGGCCACGACATTATCAAAATTTCTAATGGGTCTAATCACCAAGAAGGATCCAACCAACCTATGTTAATCTTGTTTAAAATGTGCAAGCACGCCATTAGTGTAATAAGATTTAGGATAACTTAGTTTAATCCTGGATCAATTCCTTTTTTCCTATTTTAGAAATTAGTGTCCTTTTAATTTTCCTTTTAGTTATCCTTTCAGGATTCTTTCTTGCATCTAATTCTCTATAAATAGAGAATCCCCCTCTTGTATACAATAACTTTTCATTATTAATGAAGACTTGATTAGATTCTTGGAGAGAATTCTCCTTTTATCTCTTTTGGCCACATCAATTTGGTATCACAGTCGTTTGAGCCAATGTTGACTGCTGTTGGGGAAAGACCGGAAAACTCTTTATGACGCTGATCACAAGAGGGAGCTTTGTGAGTTGTGCTTGTTGCCGAACAACACACACCTAACTAGGGGGAACCCTTTAAATTCAAGAAGTGTGAAGAAATTTGAAGAATTATCCCATAATGGAATTTTATAGAAGAACTAATATGTTTTGGAGAAGAAATCATTATCTTGGTTATGAAGAACGACCAAGAAAGGTTGAAACATATTCAAGAAAATCCAAGAATCAGTCCTACAACAACTATGATGCTGAAACTTATTCAAGAACACCCAATTTGTATATCAATCTTGAAATATTGAAGGAAATAAAGGAGGGAGTATTAGAGATCCCACATTTGTTAGGAAAGATGACGCAAAACATGGATCGACTTCCAAAACAATGGCAAGAGTTCAAAAAAGAAACAATTTAAGAAAATACAACCAAGAGCTTGTTGGATTAATAGAGGATCAAGAACTCATCAAAATGGTTAGTGAAATTGTGCAAAAAATGAATGGAGTAGAAAAAAAAAAAAATCAGTTGAAGACAAGTCGAATAAGGAAGGTAGAAAGATTGAGGAGCTTGTGTCGAAAGAAGAAAAAATCGATGGAACTAACACAGAGGTTGCTCAATTTGTATCAGATGATGAGGAACGATTAATTGATAAAATCAAAGATGGAGGTGTTGAAGAAGATGAAGTCACTGCAAAGAATGTGTCCATTCGTTTAGATCAATTAATTGAGGCACACATAGCTTCTCCACCAGAAGAGAATAGAGTAGAAATTAACCTTGGTCACCAAGGAAGACAACAAAGGAATGAACAACACTAGTGGTATGCAAGAAATGCCCAAGATTTACCAAGAATCGTTCAAGAACAACCAAGATTAAGATTATATTAGAGGAAATATTGGCCGGATGTGAATTCTTCAAGTGTGGAAGAAAAAGATATCCATGAGCAACCTAATCCGAAGAAAATTGAAAATCTTTTTCCTCCATTCTCGGAGGGGTCTGCATATATTTTGAGAACAGAGGATTTTTTGAACAACTTAATTCTTGGGTTCATTAGTGATAATATTGATGGAAACAATTTTATTTTTCAAGAGTCAAATATTCGATATATTGGTGTGGCTCATGAAATTTAGTTGTTATTGGTGCCCGATGTTCAGAGATGTTTCTATTTGAATGACTTACTTTTTTATTTTTACCTTCACTTTCGTTTTAAAACTCGAGGATGATTTTTTTTTTTTTTGGGGGGGGGAGGGAGGAGGGGTATAGAATATGATGTAATAGGATTTAGGATAACTTGGTTTCTTCCTTGATTAATTCATTTTTTTTTCTATTTTAGAAATTAGTTTCCTTTTAGTTATCCTTTTAGAATTCTGTCTTGCATTTAATTCTCCACAAATAGAGAATCCCCTCTTGTATACAACTTTTCATTATTAATAAAGACTTGATTGGATTCTTAGAGAGAATTCTCCGGTTTTTCTTTAGCTACATCAATTGGACATTACCAAAATCTTTGGACATTATGCAACAAAAGGAGACATTTAGGAGCCACACAAAGTGAGCGTAATGGAGAAGGGAATTCCATTTCAAGGGAATTCCATTTCTCTCCACCTAGAGTCTTCCTCTCGTCTACCATTCCATCCAAGGAAGAAGCCTTCCTAACGTAATGACACAACTACAGATAATAATGTATTGGCAACTCTACTGTTACCTGAAGTGGATAATAAGGGTAGGGGATCCCTCTTCCCCCATCCCTTACACTGTTTTGTTTCCTCTTTTGGTCATCATATATACCTCTTTTTCTTATCACAGACACACACACAAATATATATAATAAAAGTAAGAAGAGAAAAAAAATCCACCAGAAGGATCCTATCCATAGTTTCTCTTAATAGTTTTGCATAGTAAATCTTTTACTTTTGAAGATTAACCACAGAGCCTATTAGTAACAGGAGCAAGGTTTCTTTCTGACATTTTCATTTTCCCAAAACTTCTTGAAAGGAACATGAATGCACAACCAAAAATAGAAACATTACAGAGCATCATTTTCTAAAAAAATTGAAAAGATGAATATGGAAAGCATATTAACAATAAACTATGATTTTGGGAAATATTTTACTGACTTCACTATTTAGTATTGTCAAACATATTAAATTATATGATGTAAATATTTCAGGATGCATACTCATATTCTGAACTCAACTCGACTTAAAGCAAATTTATCTATTTTTACTAAATTGTATTTTTTTGGGAAAAGAAACATTTCATCCTTAAATGAAATAAGGAAGGGAAACCCCAACATCTATAGGTGATTATAGGTTTTTTTCTTAAAAGGTTTCATGTTTCACATTGGACATCGGTTTTGAAGCTATTTTGTAATTATTCATTGGGTAACATCTTGCTTGGTTGGAAACCTTTTCTTTAGGAGGGTTGCTTTTGTGGGCTTGTCTTTTGTATGCCCTATATTATTTCATTTTTCTCGTTGAAAGTTGTTGATTCTATTAAAAAAAGGGTGATTACAGCATAACTAATTGGAAACTAAATAAGAGAAGCTATAATGTGTAAAAGGGTGCTTAGTTTTGCACCAAAAAAATGCAGTAGACATAACCAAGTCCATAAAGCTATCAAAAGAGGAAAAGAAAAAAAAAAAATTCCTGAAGAGTGCTTAGTTTAGTAAATTGTATCCCCAAGGACTAAACATTTTTCAACAATGAGATTGGACCAAGTGTATCACAAGATGTGTTCCAAATGGAACTGTTTCACCTTCAAATATCATTCCTTTCTACATGTTCTTACGCCATTTCATCAAATTCAAGTGAGTAAAATATTGATCTTGTATCTTTTTGTGCCGGAAATTTAAATTGAAAATTAGAGAGTTGAAGTTGTTTAGGTGGGTGGCTTGTATGGTGGTGTGACATCCATTTGATATTCTACTTGTGAATAATATACTTTAGATACCTAACACACACTTGAATACAATCCAGATCTTACTTTATTTCAATTGCCTCTTCGAAGTATCTACAACAAAATATCTGCTTGGTCATTTACTTCTAACTATCGATGTTGATTTCCTTGCTGGTGATATCATTAATTCTATGACTGTGCTAGTGAAGGGTGACCAATGCTGTTTAGATGGCTGCTGTATCTTTTTTGCAAATGCAGATATTATATATAGGATCGAAACATTGAGGTTGATTTTGCCCTTTTTTTTTTTCTGGGGTTGGGGGGCTGATCATCAGATTGTTGAGGCTTTTAGATCAACGCTACAAGGGTATTGCTCGTGGAGTAGGCCAATCAGAGATCTTAGGTCGAATCCATGTAGCTCCAATCAAGGTATGGAGTCACTAGTATTCTTTCTCGTTTGAACCAGGCCCTATGTGCAGTAATGTAATTTTGTTTCACTTGGTAAACCAAGCTACATAATCTTGACTCTTGAGTATCATTTTTTCATCAATAAATTTCCTTGTGTTTGGTGAAGGAATTTAATTTGCTTACTCCTGTCTGAAATCTTTACCGGTCTCTTTTTTTAGATTGGTAATATATTCTACCCCTGCTCATTTCTGGTACTGGATTCTCCAAATATGGACTTCCTATTTGGTCTGGATATGCTACGGAAACACCAGGTAGCACTCTATGCTTTACTGGATTTGAAACTCATGGTTGAACTTGTTGATATCATTCCTTCGTATTGTTTGAAAAGTGTAGCTATTTTCTTGCAGTGTATTATTGATTTGAAGGAGAATGTTTTGAGAGTTGGTGGAGGAGAGGTCTCTGTACCATTTTTGCAAGGTTGGTATTTCTAGTTTGCAAATTTGATCTCCACCCACACATTTTTTAATTATACTGAAGTGTCCTCTCGTGTCAAAACTTTATGCGCAGAGAAAGATATTCCCGCTTCTCTTTTTGATGAGGAAAGGCTCTCTAAGGAAGCCTCTAGCTCTGGAGCACCAGTGAGTTCTTAAATATTGTTCTCTTGCTAAATTTCTTATATTTGCATTTCATAGTAATTTGGAAACAAGTTATAGTGTCCGTACATTTCACCAACGTCTACAAAGAAATTTAAATCCTGAATTTCTGGATGTAATCTTTCCAAATTGTAGTATCATGTTTGCCAAAAGTCAATGCAAACTGATCTGTTCAAGTTTCTTGTACGACTCTGGATTTGATGATGATGGGATAAATTTTATGTCATTGCTGGTTTCAACTTTCCATTAACCATATTGAAATTAGGGTTTTTTACTCTAGGGGCATTTTTGTCTTTTTCATTGTATCCTAGGGTTTCCCTTTTTTCTATTTAAGCTGGTGGTCACATTGTATTCAGTGTATCAGTTTTCTAATAAGAATCCTTTTATCCCGTGGTTTTTTCTCCCTGATTAGGGTTTTCCACGTAAATCTTGGTGTGCTATTTTTCTTTCTCTATTCTGTTTTTCATCATAGTATCAGAGCATGGAGACAAAACCTTGGCCACCATTGAGGAAAATCCAATAGGAGAATCCCAAACCAATAATCTAGATATAACCAGTATTATCCAAAAAGCCATTGATAGATATTTTCAATCTCTTCTTCCTTACTTTCAATGTGATGACCACCAAACCCATTCCGACGAGCCAGTTGCGACCAAATCGACGACTAGATCCAGTCCCCAGCCGCAACCAGCCACGAACAGACCAATCGCGACCAGATCCAGTCGCCAGTCACAATCAGCCGCGACCAGGCTAGCCACGACCAGATTGGCGCCACGATAGGTGCTACCCAGTCACGACCGGCGCCCAACTCTTCACGCCTGATGCCGTCCCAGGTCTTCGGCGCCCAGATCTTCACCGGCGCTTCGTCTCAGTCGCCGGCGATGCCCTGTTCCTCGAACCATACCCACTTTGTCTCTCAGCCGAACCAGAAAACCGACGACAGATTTGTGGGTTTTTCTCAGCCTAATATGAGCAATAGATTGGGGCTGTTTTCGCCAGTCATGGGTGAATTTGGAGGGGGAGATTCTTCATCTTACCACCAGGACCAAGGGAGTATAATCCAGGATCAAGTTTCTCAGTTGCAGCTGGAGATTAAACGACAAAACGAGATGTTCCAACAGCAGATAGTTGCTATTGGGGAAGCCCTGGGATCGACATCTAATATCAAACTAGATCCAAATCAATATTCTGAAAATTCGGTGACTTCGTTCCCTACTTACTCCTCAAATTTTTGTTCTGGAGCTATAGGCAACTCTTCTAGCTTTATTATAGGAGAAAAGTTGTTACTTCTCTTGGTCCCAATCCATTAAAATGACCCTCGAGGGTCGTCACAAATTTGGATATTTGACAGATGAAGTACCAAAACCAAGGATAGGTGATCCCCAAGAGCGAATTTGGAAAGGAGAAGATTCTTTGTTGAGATCAATTTTGATTGGAAGTATGGAACCTCAGGTTGGAAAACCCTTATTATATGCAGCCATAACCCGTGATATTTGGGAGGCAGCCCAAAAACTCTACTCCAGGAGACAGAATGTCTCTCGTTTATATCCCTTACGTAAGCAGGTCCATGAATGCAAATAGGGGACAATGGACGTTACTGCTTACTTTAATAAACTGTCTCTCTTGTGGCAAGAGATGGATTTGTGCCGTGAAATGATTTGGAACTGTCCTTGTGGAGGAGTTTTACATTATTAGTCTGAGAAAACTGACTGCATGTTTGACTTTCTTGCCAGACTCAACTCTAAATTTGATACTATGCGAAGCTATATATTGGGGACCAGACCTCCCTAATGGAAGTCTGTTCTGAAGTTCGCCTGGAGGAATGTAGGTTGAGGGCCATGAACAGTACACCTGTAACACCAACAGATTCCGCTGCTTTCAAAACATCAGGCCCTGTCCAAGATAAGCAGATCAGTAAGCCGCCCCCAATGTGTGAACATTGCAAGAAACCCTGGCACATGAAAGATCAGTGCTGGAAACTTCACGGCTGACTGCCAAATGGTAAGAAACGATAGCCAAGCCGGGCTCTTGTAGGTGAATCTATTATTGGAGATACTCAACCTCAGAATCAGAAAACCACTTAGAGCACTACTACTACAGTGGGAGTAAGTGCAATCGCTTAATCAGGTACTTTCCACTCCTTTGGCCTTGTGAGTATAATTGGTAATAAACTATGGATATTAGATTCAGGAGCCACAGACCATTTAACTGGTTCCTTTGATCAATTTTTGTCTTATCAACCTGGTGCTAGAAATGAAAAAATCAGAATTGCAGATGGGTCCTTTGCTCCCGTTGTTGGAAAAGGACGAGTGTCGCCCATTGCAGGCTTAATCCTCCAAGATGTGTTGCATGTGCCAAAAGTTTCTTACAATCTGTTATCTATTAGTAAAATTACAAGAGATTTGAAGTATCGTGTTATCTTCTCACCTGATGCTGTTGTTTTTCAGGATCTGAACTCGGGGATGACGATTGGCATTGCCCAGCATGACAGGGGACTCTATTTCCTCATTGAAAAAGCCTCATTTAGGATATGTGATAGGACTAGTTTGTTTTCTTCTCATTTTTCTATGTCTGAAATTGATTATATGTTATGGCACTATCGCCTAGGCCATCCTAATTTCCAGTATATAAATTATTTGTTTCCTCCTCTGTTTCACAATATTAATATTTCTAAGTTGAAATGCGATGTGTGTGTCCAAACCAAATAGCCTCGTGTTTCTTTCACGTCTCAACCTTATAAGCCCTCTAAACCTTTCACCCTGTTCCATAGTGATGTTTGGGGTCTGTCACCTGTTACTACCATAACTGGGAAGCGTTGGTTTATAACCTTTATTGACGATCATACTAGACTAACTTGGGTCTTTCTTCTAATAGACAAATCCGAAGTTACTTCGGTCTTCCAACAATTCTACAATTCTATCGAAACCCAGTTCAACGCCAAAATCGCTATTCTCCGGAGTGATAATGGTCGAGAATACCTTAATAACACCTTACGAGAATTCTTAATCTCAAAAGGAGTTGTCCATCAGAGTTCCTGTGCATACACCCCTCAACAAAATGGAAGCCTTTATATGGGTTAAAATAGTCCCCAAGGGCTTGGTTTGGCAGGTTTACTATGTTTGTGAAGTCGCAAGGGTATACACAGGGTCATTCTGATTATACTCTTTTCACTATAAAAGGTCAGTATCCGGGAAGATTGCAGTTTTGATTGTTTATGTTGATGACATTGTTATTTCAGGCAATGATGCCTCAGAGATTGACCGATTGAAGGCAAAGATGGCTGAGGAATTCGAAATCAAGGATCTTGGAAAACTAAGATACTTCCTTGGAATGGAAATAGCTCGATCGAAAGAAGGAATTTCAGTTTCCCAACAGAAGTATACTCTGGACTTGCTTAAGGAAACACGTATGACAAGTTGCAAACCAGTTGACTCTCCTATAGAAGTAAATGCAAAGTTAAGTAATATGAGTAAAGGTGTTCCAGTTAGTTAAGAAAGATATCAACGACTTGTTGGGAAATTAATATATCTCTCTCACACTAGGCCCGACATCTCATATGCAGTGAGTATGGTAAGTCAGTTTATGCAGTCTCCATATGAAGAACATATGAGGGCAGTGGAACACATTTTGAGATATCTGAAAACCTCTCCAGGGAAAGGTTTGATGTTTAGGAAAGCTGAAAGACGATGCATCGATGCTTACATCGATGCTGATTGGGCAGGATCAGTGGTAGATAGAAAATCGACGTCAGGGTATTGTACCTTTGTGTGGGGTAGTCTTGTTACATGGAGAAGTAAAAAACAAGGTGTTGTTGCCAAAAGCAGTGCCGAGGCTGAGTACAGGGCCATGAGTCTGGGAATCTGTGAAGAAATTTGGTTTGAAAAAATTTTAAAAGACCTTGATCAAAAGCATACTGGTCCAATGAAACTCTACTGTGATAATAAAGCTGCAATAAGCATAGCAAATAACCTAGTTCAACATGACAAAACAAAGCATGTGGAGATTGATCGACATTTCATCAAGGAAAGACTTGATAGTGGCAATATTTGTATTCCTTATATTTCTTCCAATCAACAGATTGCAGATGTCCTAACAAAGGGACTGCCCAGACAGCTGTTTGATGCATGTGTGAGCAAGTTGGGTCTTATTGACATCTACGCTCCAACTTGAGGAGGAGTGTTGAAATTAGAGTTTTTTTTACTCTAAGGGCATTTTTGTCTTTTTCATTGTACCCTAGGGTTTCCATTTTTTCTATTTAAGCTGGTAGTCACATTGTATTCAGTGTATCAGTTTTCTAATAAGAATCCTTTTATTCCGTGATTTTTTCTCCTCGATTAGGGTTTTCCACGTAAATCTTGGTGTGCTATTTTTCTTTCTCTACTCTGTTTTTCATCAAACCGATTAGCATATTTTATGTATGATAGAAGAATGTGGGTTGAATTTCAAGAAGAATACATGGGTGTTTGTTCATTATGATGCTTTTTGGTTATTGGAGTGAGATTGAAAATAAAAGTTGTAATTGATTACTTAGTCTAAGGTCAATGGTGCTTGCAGGTAGGGGCTCCTAATTGGCGTCTATTTAAAAATAAAGTCATTTACAAAATTGATCGCACACTATATTCGATATAATTTAAACTTGTGATATTAAGGGGCTCAAAAATCTTCCAAAGAAGTTGATTTATCCCTCAATTCCTTGCGACAATTTTATAGAATCAGAACTTAGGCCTGTTGGTTTTGATAGACCCTAAAAATACCAACTCTCCAGTCTTCACCCATGACAAACTCCATTGTAGGCTAGAAGGTTATGGGTTGCCACCCCCCACAATCAATAATCATGACAATTATTCTTGTAACGTGTTTTTTTTTTCTTTGAAAAGAAAACGATACTTTGCATTGAATAAATGAAAAGAGATTAGTGGTTAAATTATAAGGAAACAAAAGTAGCAAAAACAAAAATACAATAAAGATACTAAAGCAAACAACATATAAAGACCAAGCTGGAAAGACAGACATTCTAATTTAAACATAAATCTTGAATGGAAAATTCTGCATAAAACAAAGTCTATTCTTATAACATGTTAAAAAGGTTATATTATTATTATTATATAATGATAATTATCTATTTATATGATAATAATAAACAAAGAAGAGGGATTGAGTTATTAGAAATATTTCCTATAAAAAAAAAGAAAAAAAATTATTAGATATATTTTAAGGAGTAGGAGATAATGCTTTCAGGAAAAAGCAGTTGTAAAATATAAATCAAAGATGTTTTAGACTCGCGAGAAGAATTCAAAGTGTCTTGGATGAACAAATTTTCACATCTGCCTGTCTGTCTGAATCGTCCGTTTCATTGCTTGCTTTTTCCAGGTGGCTTCATCCCCAACAGATAACAGCAGAAATGCAAGAGCGGGCCAGCCTACAGGTTATAACAGTATACTTCTCTACACTGTGATGTCTTGATATCTTTGGTATTTTCCTAATGAAAAGATGTTAGGTTTAACCAATTGGGAGTCCTTTTTGTACCTCTCTAGCCTTGGAAATATCTCATCTCCCCCTTTTGTATGGTCTCTCGTTTAGTTGTTTTAATATGTGATTCATTTCTTATTAAGAAAAACATTTATATATGGTCACGCGGTCAGGGATTCAAAATCTCTTTCTAGGGTTATGGATATCCAAGAAGATTCTATCATAATATTTTCTCCTCCAACTGCATTTTTTATTGTTCATCTTGGCTGCTACTTTCGTTTGTAGACTTGTGAGGCTTTATATGTACACAGTCTCAAGAGGTGTTCGTTTCTTACTCTTGCCTCTAACTTTTATTTTGCCTTTTTCTTTCTTAAAAGCAGGAAATGTCGGGGGAGCAGCCCAGGTAAATTTCTTGTAAAAATTTATGTCTAATCACAAATTTAATCTTCAAATTTTGTTGGTTGTCTATTTGTTCCCTTAAACTGAAAAAATTGCACTTATTATCTTTAGTTGTGTTGTAATTTTATGTATAGTTGGTTTCACTCATCAAATGATGATATGAGATACTTATTGGACAATGAACATACTAAAGCGCTAGAAACTAGAAAGAAATGGTCCAGCTAGATAAAATAAGGCGGTGCGAGTACACATACTTGCCCGCCCCACTTATACTATGTTTTGTAACTCTACTTCCCTTTTGTCACATGTTTGTTATGTTCGCTGAATTAAGCAATATTTGACCCACAAATATGTCTTGCAATTTAAAGTTGGACATATTTTCAAAGATAAGGAACTAAATAGGCAAAATCATCAAAGTTGAGGGACTAAATTTATAATTTAACCACATGCTTTACCTCTATTGTGATTACAGGGTCTGGAATTCGAAGCTAAAGTAGCAAAGCTCGTAGAATTGGGATTCCAAAGAGAGGCTGTAATACAAGCTCTCAAACTATTTGATGGAAATGAAGAGCAGGCAGCTGGGTTTCTTTTTGGATGAGTAATCTGAATACAAAATGTTTGGAGTCCATTTCTTTTGTGGATTATCTGTTTTAGATTTTTATCAATTTAATCCACAAACATTCATCTGCTTGCTATTCTAATTTAAAACTTATATTCAAACAATATTTATGTTAAACCAAAAACTCAAACATTCTAATGTTATAATGGATAGGTTCAAGCTTTCATGTTTGTCTTTTCTTCCTTGTTCTAAAGATCAATTTATATGATGTGACGAATCTCCTGTTTCAGTAAGCCACAAGTCAGGATCTTATAAGTAATTTTATTTTCTTCAGTGTTGGTAAATATTCTTTCCAAGTTTGTATTAATATATTTCCTTACCCATTGAATTAGATATAAAAAATGTTCAAACTTTCCTTCAACTCGCAAGTGGTTAACTTAACTTTGGAGTACTAAACCATGTTTCGTGGGGGTAGTTTGAAGAATACTCTTGGCTCATTCATGAAGTACATATATAAAATGCATGTTTGATAGTGATTTTGAAATGGTATAAATTTGTCTAAAATATATTTGTTATAGGCAGGATTTTGTTAGACATGCATATCAAATACACAACCTATCCAAATCTTTGATTGTTCTGGATATCATGGATTTAGATGTGAACAATGAGAATAACTATTATGAAGTTATAATGAGGTTACTATCATATTGGATAGGTTAGCATTGTAAGGCAAGAGTTTGACAACATATTATTGACTAACTTTGACGATCACTTATGCAACCAATTATAGTGGTGAACTTTGGTGAAGATCACCTTTGATACCTAATTTTGGCAGCTAGTTTCAACTATATTTGGCGGTCAACTTCGACAATTACCTTTGCCTTTGACAATCATCCATGCAACTAACTTTGGTGGCCAACCTAGTGCTCACTCTGATGGCCAATTTTGGCAAAGACCACCTTACTCCAATTTTGGCAATGACCACCTCCAACGACTAACTTCGAGATGCCTTTTGATAGCCATCTTTGACAATTATTTTTGACGACCAGTTCAAAGTGTTTGATAGTCTTTTTTATAGTTTAAAGTAATTTGTCATTAATCGAAACACTTTGAATATAGCAAATCAAACAAACTTGTGTATAAAAATGCTTTTGAGATTAACTTGTGTAACAATTTGAGACTTAGGGACCAAATAAAGATTTGACCAAAAACCTATGAACAAAAAAAATATTCTCTATTCTTTTTCATAGTATATATAAGGGGCATTTTTAAATATAAAAAATATTTAAAAATATTTACACTTTATAGCAAAAAGTTTTAAAAATACAACACTTTTGAAACTTTTTGCTATAAAGTAAATATTTTTCGAATTTTTTCTATTTATAAGAATTTTCCTATATATAATGGAAACAATCCCCTTAAATCAAGATTGTGAATCTTTTATTAAAATGACAATGTGCTTCATACAAGAGGGAAGACTCTTAGGCTATGTTAAACCATTTAGAAAAAATATTAACCGTTTTACGTGTTTGGTAATTTAGATTTTTTAAAAATTTATATAAAATAACTTTCCAAATCTTATGGTTTTCAAAATTTGCTGAAGACTAGTTTCATCTTTTAGATTCCTTAATAATCAGACGCTTTTTTTTTTTATTATTTTTTTTTTATTATTTTTTTTTATTACTATAAACAATTGTTTCTATAATCTCTCTCTTTTTCTATCGATTTCACATTCTTTTTCCTATCATCTTTTTTTTTTTTTTTTTTTTTTTTTTTTTTTTTTTTTTTTTCACATTTTGGCTGTACTTAAATTCAAATAACATTTCTTCATTACAAATATTTTATACAACAAATTTTTTTTTTTCAACTTTTTATCATATAATTTAAGGAAATAACAACATGTAGTTGGTACTTTTGGGAGTAAAATATAGTTTGTAATTTAAACTATAAAAATTAGAAATAAATAACTCACAATAATTTAATATACTAAAAATAAAAATAATAAGTAAATAATTAGATAATGTCTAATTCGGTAACTATAGCTAAACTACCGCAAATCTAGTTTGAATTTACCAAATACTATTACCTGCTTTTTATGTTTAAAATTGAAATTTATCAAATGTTAATTAAGTTCCTATAGCAGTTAAAAGCACAGCTACCAACAATTATCTTAAAAATTACAGCAATATCTTAAACGGAGCCTTATTTATTAAGTTTATTAATAGAGGTAAAATGGGAATTAACCTTAAATATTACCCAATTAATCCGTTCTTCCTATATATATATATATATATATGGACCTCAAAACTGGTGTGTGAACGCTGGAAAATAACATATAAAAATGTAAGGAAATGATTTTTTTTTTCCAGATTTTTATCTAGTTCTATTGAAGAGGAAAATAACATGTCATACAAAAAAAAACTTTTTGACTATAAAACCATTCATTTTAATAAATATGCACAAACATGATATTTAATATACCTGTATAATAAAATAAAATAAAAAAAAAAGTAGAAAACAACCCGAACTAGCACAAACTATTATAACCCATATTTAAATAGTCTGCACTCCAAACATATAATGTTATTATCCACGAAATATTATAACCTACGACTCCATTATTTGACCTTTTTTTGAAGTTTAGAGACTAAATAGACAAAAACTTTATAGTTACTAAACTTGTAATTTAACAATATATAAATATAATTTCATGTATAAAAAAATACTTACAAACATTAAAAAAAAATTCGGCATTCAAATATTTCAAAATTTTCAAGAAATTGAGTTAATTATATCAATGTTTAGAATGTTGAAGTCTCAATTGTTATGAATTGTCAATGAAAATATTTATAAGATGTCAATATATCGAATCGATATTTCTGGAGAAATTATAAAAACAATATTTTAAAAAAAAAATTAATAAATACAAATTTTATGCTTATGAAAAAAGTTGAAATTGTTTTTATTCATATAATATTCATTTTAGTGACATTTTTGGTATTTTTTATGTTTCATAATTTTTTAGGTAAATTGCAAAAATCACTCCCAGAGTATGATGGTAGTTGCAATTATATATTTAAACTTTTAATTTTAAAAATTGAACCCTCAAACTTATACAAATATTAAAATTGAACCATAAAATTTGAATTAAATTTGAGGATTCAATTTTTATCCTTGATGGATTCAATTTCTATAATTATCGTAAGTTTAAAGGTCCAATTTTAACACCATTGGAAGGGTCCAATTTTAACACCATTGGAAGCTTACGAACTCAATTTTTACAATTAAAAGTTTCTACCATCATACTTCACCAGTTTTTCTTTATGAAAGGATAAAAATTTCGGTTGGCAGATGAAAAATGTGAATGGAAAAGTTGAGATGGATGATGAGAGCAGGTCCACTTAAAGATTGGGAAAAAAAAAGGCATAAGCATAAAAGATTCCAACTATATTCCCTCCATTATTCCAACCTCCAAATTCTGAATTCTTTCTTTCTCCCCTTCCCATTTTCATCTCCTTCTTCTCTGCATTTTCCATTCCTCTACTCTTCTCTTTCCAACGGCCAATGTTCTTCCTTCCTGCATCGTTGATCTTTTATGTTTACTATTCGTTTATTGAATTCTAATGTGTTTGATTTCATGACTCATATTTTCCTTGGATTTCTTATGTTCTATGTCCGATTGAGATGTCTTGAATCTGTTATCTGACATTTCGAATGAATAAGAATCGGGTCTTACTGCCCAGTTAGCGAGTTGGGATCGATCTCGAGAACAAAGCACCCTAAGTTGAAATTATGTTTCTGTTTTCATTTTGGGTGAATTTTGTTTAGGATTTAAGAGGGGCGTCATATATAAACCCTCTAAATTCTTCTCTGTATTTTTGTCCTTTTTTGCTGATAATAAGTCGGTTTGTCTCGTCTGCATGTGAATGTAGCTAACATATCGTTATTGAACCATGTAAATTTGTGTGTTCCTGTTCTTTTTTCTTGTCAATTTGATTCTGTCATAACATGTTCAACATTGGAGATGTGGTGACTATAATACGGAGGAATAGAATATGCTGGTGTTTGGTAATGTAATGATCGGCCTACTGGTCTGGTCTGCAATTAGTAGAAGCTTTTGTATCTATACAGTTGCGTATAGTGGAGTTTTTCTTGGTGGTTTCTTTAATAGCTCGCAGAATTTGGTTGATGTGCTCACTATTTTCAAGGTTGGTTAGGTTTATGTTGATTCTTTTCAGTTTCTGGCAGCCCAAAAGTGTTCTAATGTTGAATGTTTTTCTTATTGCATTACAATGCAAATCTGAGGCCAACGTTTATATCTACTCATACTCTGGTTCCAGCACATATTACTGTGTATATTACAATCTTCCATGATTAATGCAGTATTGTTGAGAGAGTGAGCCCGAAGCATTTGAACGATCGGGTTGATTTTCTTTTGTAGATGTTTTTAGTGCATTATGGTCTTTGGATATGAGGGTATTGTGAGTGTGATGGCAAACTGCCAAACTACGTAGGTATAAAATTCCAAACACAGAACATCAAAGCATTTACATTTCTTTCAATTGTATTTGTATTCATAACACAATCATCTATCATGAGAAACCTGACTAATTTCAGGACAAATAATTAGAAGAATCACCTTCAAGGTTGAATTCTGACACTAAATCCTTGTAGCAATCTTATGTGTATACCATAAACACACTAACATTAACCATCCCCTTCATCAAGCTAGAAGCCTTTCCAAGCATTAAGAATTTCATGGAAGATTTCAGCTATTAGATCCCTGTCTGCATTCTGCAGAAAGACATTGAATTCATCTCGGATGTCGAGTATCTTACCAAACTTCACAAGATACTGCATGCAGCTGGTCTTCAGTTTTGGCAATTGATAAAGAGATGCATTCTGGAGTCTTTCAAGCACATTCTTGGCATCAATATCTTCTAGCAGACTATCATGGCAGGCTTCTTTTAGGTCATCTACGTCATATTTATCAGCTGCATGAAGAAGTGCCAGTCTATGGGCCAGGAACTCTTCATGTTGGATATGACCATACATATAATTAAGAAAAGCCTGGCAAGCTTCAAAAGACATATCAGAGATGTTTAAGGTAGATAGTTCCTTTTCTTTCAGGTCATGTGAAAACATGCTGTGGAAAACAGGTGATCGTGAAGCAAGAATAGCGCGATGGGCTCCAACACTTCCATCAGAAGCATTAATTATGATATCTGTGTGGATGCTTTCCTTCAACATTCGACCCAATGCAATAAGAGCTCTTGAATTCGATCGTTGTTGTGTCAATCCATCTGCCCAGATGGAGGATGGTTCCCCACCCTGTTAGAAATTTGATAATAAATAAGTTCAAAGAGGAGCTAAGTAGGTATCCAAATTCTTCTTTCTTTAACACACTTTTTTTTTTTTATTATTATTATTATTTTTTTTTATCTTTCTGGGATAACTTTTGTCAATTGCTTCTACCCGTGGCTTGTTTTTATCTATGATCCTTGGATTCTGTGTTATTATAGTTAATCCCACAACCATCTTTGAAAGAAATATGCTATGCAATAGCAACAGACAAATATTAATATGCTTACCTCTGGTGATGCAATCTTCAAGTCAAGGAATTCAACGTCAATGATGAACTTCCCTGTTAATGGAACTTCAATTTGCCAAATAAAGTCGTCGTTGTTCTTAAGCTGCTTGTCTATAATTTCTGCATGGATGTGGATGGGATAAAAATATTGGTCATTTGAAGAACTGAAGGTAAAGTCCAATCAGTCAATCAAATTTCTTAACAGAGAATAGCCAGGTTCACCATCAAATAATTACAGACAATAGTTTTATTTGGGTCAATCTTAGATATCAAGTATTTGAACGTATATTCATCAATCAGAACCTAAAGAGATATCTTCAAGGTGAATGTCTTTTCAGTCTGAAAAATGATACTCTTCAGGCAGTTTGGAAGTCAAAGAGTCATAAGAAAATCCATCTCTTTGCCTTTTATCCTTAGTATGCGTTCTCTGTTACAAGGATGGGGAATCTCTCGGTCACATTTTTGTTGGGGCTATTATTTGATTGTTCAGTATTAGTTGGGTTTTCTCAAAATCTTTAAGAGAGAATGTTCAACAGCCTCTATGTGGCAGCAGATGGAAATCACAAGCATCTTCTCTATGGGTTAAGCTGTAAAGGCTATCCTTTCTCAACTTTGGCAAGAAAGAAATCATCGCATTTTTCAGAATTCTTCCCCAAACTCTCTCGAGGCTTCTTCATGGTGTCATCTCTCCAAATCCTTTGAAAGAATCTCAATTCATGACATTTATCGTTGTTAGACTGTTTTTTCTAGAGCATCATTGAAGTTTTGATTAGTTAATTTATGATTGTATCACTTTTTATGTTTCAGCTTATAGTCTCTTTTTGTATCTTTTTTTTTTAAAAAAAAAAAAAAACTGAAAACTAATCACTCTGCCTTGAATATGTACAGTAAAGGAGGAGAATAAATTACCTGGATGAGTCAAAGCCTTCCGATCCCCTGCAGATGAGACCACTCGGATGATGAAAGATACAATCGGGGGATTATCCCTTGTTAAGCTTGATATTTCTGGGTATAATTTAACATATAAAAGCTTGTTTTTTTCCACTGATATATGCCTTCAATCCAAACAAAAAATATTAGACATCTCCAATGACCGGGAAAACAGATTATTATCATTAACTTCCATTTTCTCTCCTTTAAAGGAGATGGTTAGATAGAATCTTATCCTCATCTTTCATCACCACATACAAATCAATTCCTCTTACATAAACACATTTCACAAAAATTGTAGCTTTAAAACGAAAATAATAAAGAAAGAATAACTTTACCATTTCCACTTGCCGATTTTGAAAGGATCGGATTTGCGGTAGGTACAGGAAGCAAGATTTTCGATCCTCCATTGGGCAAGACGGGATGTGGTTTCTACCCTATAAGCTGATTCACTCATCCTAGCAAACGCAAGGGCTGCTGTGATTTCATTGATGCAACCGAAGATACCATCGAGGAAATGCTCTCCGGACTTTCCCAGGTTGGCAAATTCTATAGATATTACTCATAAACGTTTGTAGAGCAAAACCTATAAAGACAAATACTCTTCTCTCTCTCTCTCTCTCTCTCTCTCTTGCTTCTCTGTACTGCTTCCTGATCAAAGCATGAGAATCTATGAACAAACAAATATGAAATAACGTTGATATTTGGTGTATTGATTGCTTATATCATCTTGTGAAAATTTGACTCTTTTAGTGGTGCCCAACACGCCAAGATGTTGGCGATGCTTTACGCCATTGATGTTGAAGGCTTGATTTTGGGAAGAGGGTTTTGTTTTTTGGTTGATAAGACGAAATGGGTTTGTTTGAAAATGGTTGTTTGTTGGCTTACACTGCACTTAATTGGGTTATGGGTGGTTGGATGGATCGTATGCTTAATGGATCATTCCATTTATTGGTGCTCTGTTTTTACTTTATGGGGTTTCTCTCTCACATTAATATATGTAAAGTTTTGTTTGTTTTCTCAGGATTATTTGGCTTGGAGGCGTGGTCTTTGCTCCTTCAAAGCAAAGTATCTACATAATCCTTTGTTGGGATTTATTCGTAATTTCCAATAGAGGAGTTGATTGTTGGTGAATCAAGGAAACACAAGAAATAAGAAAAGCCCACTCTGCTTTCATGGACCCAAGTCATGGTCATGAGGTATGTAATCTTTTTTTTTTTTTTAATTTTTTCCCCTGAAATTATATTTATCTTCTTCGTATCCTTTTCTGGTGGCCAATGATGGTCTCTTGACGCTCCGAAATCCTCCACAAAAGGCAACCATTTTCCTTTGCTTTAGGGTATAGTGGGAGATTTATATCTTCCACTTTTCGGTGAGAATACATATTTTATGTTCAATAACAACTAAACTCATATTGTTGATGGAAATTCTCTTGTTTGGTATTTTACCAAGCGAAACCAATCTTGGAGATGATTTAGTAACTAAAGTAAGAAATAAGCTAAAAGTTTAAAAACTACTTTTGTTTATGTACTTTTTAACTCATTTTCGTCCATAAACTTTCAAATGTTCATTTAAGTTACTATATTTTAAAATTTGGTTATTTTATTCTTATACGTACAAAATATTTATTTTAGTTATTGTATTTTTAACTTTGGTTTATTTTAGTAATTGAACTTTCAATGAAAATGAATGATCAAAGACAACGTGGTAACTTTTTAAAAGTACAAGAATGAAAACAAATAAAGGATACGGATCAAAATGAACAAAATTTAAAAGTACAAGGATCATAATAAACATTTTCAAAGTTTAGAAACCAAAATGAACCAAAGCAAAAAATGACCATAGTAGTATTTAAACCTAAGATAAAAAAAATTCATCTTTGACATCTAAAATGTAAATTTGATAGAAATGTTAGAGTGTTGAACTTTTAATGTGCCTAATAAATTTTAAAATTTAAAGGTTAATATGATGTTATAGGTTAAAATGAGTTTGACTCAATGGTATTGACATGACTTTTGTCCTTTGAGGACGGAGGTCCAAATCCCCGCCCCATAATTTTTGTACTAAAAAAATTTACATGTGACAGATTTTCTGATGGATTTTAAATATGTTAAACCTAAATTGATTGTCATGATGTTATGAAACACAAAATTTAAATACTTATTTCACACATCTAATTTTTTGAACCATCAAAATCGAAATACTTATTAAACACTATTCAAAATTGAAACTTATTATATGACTTTAAAAGTTCAAGGACAAAAGTTGAAACTCAACTTTAGAAATATTAGGAAAAAAAAGAGTCAGTGTATTAATTTGAATCCTAAATTTAAACAAATTCTATAAATTTTACCTTTGATTTAATTTTCACTGATTCACACCCTAATTAATTTCAATAGAAAACATTTTTTTACCAACTTATTAATTTCAAGAAAATAAAGTTGTTCACAATAACAAGTTTGACCAAGTTACCAATTAACTATTGAATAACTTTACCTAAATTCATAAAATTTCAAAAAAAAAATAAATAAAAATAAAAAAAACTCTAACATCATTTGTCTCTACAGTTTTATCAATTTTTAGTCATGTTTTATAATTCATTAAATGTATAACAATGCTTTTATTAATGATTTTTAGAGTAAAGTTTAGGGCTAAAATTGTAACATTTTTAGTTCATTGTTACACTCGTCTAAGTTTAATTTATAATTCGATGAAAATGAATGTTTAATGTTAAAATTGATACACGTTTGTTTTTTTTTTTTTTTTTCGAAATTATTTGATTTCAATAACTTGTTTTGAGAATTAAACTTCTGATTCTAGAATTACTTTGAATTAAACTGTACGTCTGGATTATGTTACCTTACTTTACCCCCTTTACGCTTTTCATAAGAAAAAGCAAAGTAGATTAGGATTTCATAGGAATTTCAAAACTTTATTATTATTATTTTAAAATATAATTGGGGATTGGAGGTTAGAAGAGGAAGAGAATGCATATCAATTACTGTCGAGAAGTCCACGTTGAAGAGATAGAGAACTTTAATTTTTACCTTTTTGTAATAGAAATTTTATTTTAATTTTACAAAGTTACAAAAGGGTGTTGTAGTAAATTTAGATTAATTGTTCTTTTGACCATATTTATTATTTACCCACACATGAGAGAATTTGAATGGTATAAATTAGGAATAAGAATGACAATTGACATTCCTTTCATTTCATTTAATTACATTTTGTTAATATTGGAATTAAATTACTATTCCTATTTGCTTATTATTTGTATTAGGATAATTAAACGAACATCTAAGTATAATTATCAAAATACCCCTTTAGTTCTAACCCATTAAAGAAAAAGAAGCTAATATAACTTTTTAAAAAGGAATAGCAATTATGTAGGGGGAAGACATCATTTGATTTTAATTGTTAGTTTATTTAATAATGATTATGGGTCTAGAGTAGAGGAGATAGGTTGAAAATGATTGTAAAATAGCTTGTGAGGTCCATAGATTAAGGGAGAAAGATAAAGAGGTTAAAGAGATTTTTGATTGAACAAGATTCTCTCATTTTTTAGGGAATGATTTTACAATTTTGAGGTGGACTCTACAATCTAATTCAATCCCTTTAATCTGATAAAAAAAAAATAATTGTGAAATTTACTCAATTTAAAATTATTTTCAAATATAGTAAAATGAGTTAACTTATTTTATAAATAAATAATAGTAAAATATTATTGTCTAACCGTGATAGTCACTTGATAGATATTGATATACATCTAAGATATTGGTAGATGTATGTCAGTGCCTATCACGTCTATTACTAATCGACGTGATATTTTGCTATAGTTAAAAATATTTCAAAGAGTTTTGTCATTTAAAATAACTACCCTAAACTTAATACATCTTGATTGTTTTTTTTAATTAATTAATTTTTAAATATTTGGACAATTATTTTAAATGGCAACATTGTTGATAATATTTAGCAAAATGTCACCGTCTATCAGTAATAAATAGTAACACTAATAGACATCTATCAATATTTGTCCCTATCATTAGTGACAAATTATTATATTTATATATAAGTTATTCATTTTCCTATATTTAAAAAGCCTTATATTCAAATAATGGAGTTGAGTTGAAACTTAAGATAAAAATTATAGTATTTCAACCAATCAAAGTATATCCAAACTAACAATAATTATTACTTATTACAAAAGAAAAAGCAGAGTGGAATATGATTAATTTTTTTTATTTATATGCCTGTTAAACCATACTTTCTTTTTCAGGAAAGATAATATGGTGGGTTTGTTTAGCTCATGGATAAAACCAAAAAGAAAAAAAAAAAAAAAAATCATATTTGAGTCTTTTTTTCCCTTTCTTTTCTTTTCGGATGACCTTAATTTTGTTGTTGTAATGCCGTTTGCCCAAGGTTTTTAGAATAACCAAAGATGACACTTTGCCAATGTTAGAGTGCACTAAGAAAACGTTTTAATTATCTATATTGTCTTTCGCTATTTTAGTGAGTGAAATTAAAATTATCTATACAATAATGCTCTCATATGTTAGGATCCTTCCTTATCTCGTGTTCGTGCTCCTCCTAATGGTACACAATGGATAGTATGGATAATATCTTTTATTATTTTTTTTAAAAAGAAAAATTACCTTTTCAATCTCTGAATTTTGAAGAATGTATATGTTTGGTCATTAAATTTTCAAAACATAACCTTTTAGCTTTCGAGTCATTTAGAATAGGTTCATTTGGTCCTAAGTTTTCAAAATATACATTTTTTGTCCCTATGGTTTTTAAAGTAGGTTTAAAAGCTTCCTAAAATAATTTTTTATTCATTTTAACTTAGAAAATTATTATTTTTTACATAAAAAGTAATACGTCTCTAAAAAAATTAGTTTTTAAACATATTTTTGTAATTCAAAATTTTTTATAATTATAAAGAATGAAAATAAAAAGACAGATCAAATACCTTTAAACTCATTCTTCAAAATTTGGAAACTAAAAAAAGATATGTTTTGAAAAATTAAAAAATTCAAAGATTAAAAAAGTACGTTTTGAAAGTTCAACGACTCAGGTTGATATTAGTAGTTTATCCTTTAAAAAAATTAGATCAAAGGACATTAACTTGTTGATGACAGGTGTGTGTGTGAAGAAGATGGGTATGAGAAAGTGGGACATGGGAAAGAGAGGAATCCAAAGGAATCTAGTTAAGTTGAAGAATCCCAAATTCCCAAGATTAGAAGCAACTTCAAAAGGCATTAGCCAACACACTCATCCTTTCCTTGTTATACAAAAGAACCCATTTAATATACTTATGCATAGGTCAGGGTTATTGGATGGCCCCATTCCATTTGATTTTATAATCTCAAATCTCATCCATGCAGTTGGCCCTCTTCTTCTCCTTTCTGTCATCTTTCTATTGTGTCAAATCAAAAAGACAATACCATGACCAACTTTGGAGGACGTTTTCTTATCATTTTCTGTACGTGTCTTCCTATCATTATTCAACTAGTTGTGATCTCTTGAATGAGGACCACGGAATGGAATAAGAGAGGGAAGACTCCAATAATTCCTTTCAATCAAAAGTCTGTGTTGGATCACCTACTTATTTTTGGGTTGAAAAACTATAAACTTGCAAACTTATTCAATATGGTTGGATTAGTTGTGTTTAATGAGTTTGTGATGTTTTAGTTTTGTGTTAATTAAGTCTTTTAAATTATAAAAAGAGATTAATAGGTTCTTAAATATTTAATTTTGTGTTAGAATTGATCTTTGGTCTATTTTGATATGATATAGAGTTGCGTCTTTTGAGAAAATATATATCATTTCATTAAATTTGTATCTTTGTAAAAAAAAAAAAAACAAAAGAAAAAAAACTCCTTAGGAAGATTTTTTTTTAAAAAAAATTATGAAGCAAATTAATTTTGTTCATATTTTCCCATAATTTTAACTTTGAATTTTGAAATCGTTTTATTTTTTTTTAAAAAGATAATTTTTGAAAAAAGGTTTTGAGATATAATAGTTGAATTAAAAACGACAATTGATGTGGAATTAAAGTGTAAAACTAGAAAATATTTTGACATTAGTTACCAATCAATTTTGTCGGGAATGCACTCAAAGTCCCTCACGATTAAATAAGGGATGACCAGAGGAGAATAACTATCTCCAATAGTGTGAGGCTTATTGGGTAGAACTAAAAGCAAAACCATGAAAGTTATGCTCAAAATGGACAATATCATATCATCATGGAGATATCTAGAGTTCCATCATCTCCAACAAATTAGTATTAAAGCCTAATCGTTAGGATTTTAAAATTCTGCATATGTTCGACAATTAAAGATGTCTGTTGTGAATGTAAAAATCGAATTCATTGGGAAATCAAGATGCGATCTTTGCCAAAGTAGTAGGGGTTGTGGGCACCATTGATTGGTAAGTCGAAGAAGGCAGTCGCGAATGACGAAGAATGGAAGACTCTGGAAGAGAAGGCCCATTTGACGATCATGCTATATTTGGCTGATGATTTTGTCATCAAGGTCGTAGATCAAGAAATTATTGCTGGTCTTTGGTTGAAATTGGAAAGTTCTACATGACGAAGTCTTTAATCAAGAAGTTACTTCTAAAGCAATGTATGCACTATCTACATATGTAGAAAGATACATCTCTTCATGATCATCTAAATTACTTGAATAAAACTTTGTTAGATTGCATAACATAGATGTTAAGATAGATGATGAGAATGCTGCCCTAATTCTGTTAACGTCTGTACCTTTGTCATATGAGAATTTTGTTGATTTTTATATTGGAGGAAAAGAAACTCCGACTTTAGAAGAAGTGAAATCCACACTACTTAGTAGAGAGGTCCTCTAGTTGGTTCAAGTATAGAAAGTTAGGCATATGGGTTAGCTACTACAGGGAGCAAGGGACATGAGAAGTAAAATAAAAAAAAAAGGTCGAACTAGAACCATAAGTCTTTGAAGTCAAAGGGTCCTAAGTCTGATGACATTTTTCATTATTGTAAAGAAAAAAAGGCCATTGAAAAATCAAGTGTCACAAGAAAAAAAGGCAGTAGGAAAAGAAGGAAGCTTCTGTCTCTATTGCACAAGTTGATATTGATTTTGAAAAAGTTAAGGTCGATTCTAAAGAAGATCTAGCCTAGTTGTAAATGAACATTCACATTATGATGGTATATGGGTTCTTAGTTCTGAGCATCTTATCATATGTGTCCAAACAAAAAGTGGTTTTCAACGTATCAGTAAATAGATAGAAGGAATGTTTGTATGGCTAATGGTACTGTGTGTTAGATAGTTGGAATCGATTCAGTCAGGGTACAAACACATGATGGGACTACACTTTGGACGAGGTTAGACATGTTCCATTAATGATGAAGAGTCTGATATCTTTTGGTGTGCTCAATAGTATGGGTTATAGTTTCAAAGGTAAAGGTAGAGTTATATATGTCTACAAGGATTCTGATGTGGTTTTAAGAGGTATAAAACATGGAACATTGTACTTTCTATTAGATTCAACAATAATAGTTTATGTTGTTGTCCATCATTTCTCATTCACAAAGAGGATATGAATAAGTTGTAGGATATGAATAAGTTGTGGCATATGAGACTTGGTCTTATGAGTGAAAAAGGGATGCAAATTTTGTTAAAGAGGGATCTTCTCTGTGGCACAAGGTGCAAGATCTTGAATTATGTAAATATTGTATATTTGGGAAGCTTCATCATAGGAAGTTTCTAAAGGGTATTCATCCTACAAAACAGACACTTGATTAAATTCATTCAGACTGTTGGGGACCTTTCAGAGTTGAGTCCATTAGAGGTAGCATGTACTTTATGTCTATAATTAATTATTACTCAAGATTGATTTGGGTATTTATGATGAAGCATAAAAGTGAAGCCTTCAAAAATTTAAAGTAGTGGAAGACCTTGATTGAAAAACAAACTGGGAAGAAGATCAAAAGATTGTCGATTGATAACGGTCTGAAATTTTATGGGTTTGAGTTTAATGAGTTCTATAAAGCTGAGGGGATTGTTTGTCATCATACTGTTAGGGATACTCCATAATAGAGAGTTGCAGTACATATGACTTAGACATCGTTGGAGAGAGTGAGATGCATACTCTTTAATTCTGGGTTGGCTAGAAGGCTTTGGATAGAAGCGGTAAATGCAACAGGTTATCTAATTAACCGTGGACCTCACATAGTTGTTTATTGTAAAATGCATTTAGATCGTTCTTTATTAAGATTTTTTTTTGTTGTACTGTCTACTATCATGTTAATGAGGATAAATTAGAATCGAGAGCTAAAAAAGGCACATTTATGGGTTTTGGGGATGGAGTTAAGGAATATAGAGCTTAGGCGTCTTAAGTTATACTTAGTAGAAATGTGATTTTTGATGAGAATTCCAGGCTTAACTCAATTATGAAATATGTTGTCACATCTACTGTTGTGGAAGAAAGTAGCAGTATTGATCAATAGGTAGAGATGCAATTCACTTCCATTGTGAATGAATTACAACACCAAGGTGGAGAAGATCAACACATTACTATAGAAACTAACACGCTGCCAAAAATTGAAGTGACTAAAATTTCAGAAGTTGTTGTGTCTGAGACTTCTAGTCCACATGTAGATTAGCCAAGTATAATTTGTGATATCCCGCCTTTCAACTCCCCGAGACTAGACTTTTGGGCTAAAAGAGTTGGTATTCGGCCTCCAAAAAGATATGATTTTGAAGATATGATGAACACTGCATTATAGGTTGCTGAAGAAACTGTTTCATGTAGTGAGTCTGCTCAGTGGCTTGCTATTATGGGGGATGAGATGGAATCCTTTGATAAATATTGAAATTAAGAGTTAGTTAAATGACCTAAGGAGAGAAATTATCACTTGTAAATGGGTCTTGAAGAAAAAAAAGAAGGAATATCACATACATAGAGTATTAAGTATAAAGCTTGGGTTGTTGTCAGAGAATTCACACAAAGAGAACGAGTTTATTATAATAAGATCTTCTCACCAGTAGTAAGATTTGTTTTGAAATTAGGCTCGATCAATGTTCAATAGTGCATGAAATAAGTGTAAGTTTTCTTCTAAAAAGCCTAAGTATAACTCAATAGAGGTAGTCTCGACGAGGATCGAGGTCGAACACGGGGATTAATTAAACAAAACTATATTATGCAATAGTTCTTTACTCAACTTCATAGAGAGAGGATAAAAAAATGGAAGGATGTATGTGGTGTCATACGTAAATTTAAAGAAATTACTAATAAGAACAATGTATAATTGGTGCAAGGTGGTGGTGGATGAAAACGAACACACCAACTGTTGGCGTTAGAAAAATATAGGAGATGAAGGAGTTGAGATGAGCAATCATCAATCCTTTGAACTCGTCGACAAACTTTTGTTGATGTTCATAACCTTAAAGGATTCCACCTCTCGGTGAGTTACCCCATATATCATATCTTTATGATGTATGCTTTAGGTTATTTCAAACAAGGTTATATTTATCTCTACAACACTTCTTACTTGATTTAGTGAGATCCACAATTACTTGCTCTCTTATGTAGTTGATTGTTACCACTTGGTTCAATTAGCTAGATGGAACCAAGAGTTGGATTTAAGCTGACATTAAATTAAATGAACTTTCATTTATCATTGACCTCATCGAAATGAGGATTAACTCATCTCAACCCTTTAATGATTTAGTTACACATGGTAAAGAAAATAAAAGTGGAGAAGATGAATGATAAAAATATGGAAGTCATGATATGTCTTAAATAACCATTGATGATTCATTACAAGATAAAAGAAATATAGAAAATATAAAATGAACAAAAAATAGTAGGGATGAATGAAGTGAGAATTAGTTGCCAGTAGCCATTTCTTGTATTCCGTTGATTTGAGGTGATGTGCGCTGTAGTTGATTACTCTCGAGGAAGATCTTCTCAGGAAATGGATGGAAGGTTCATCACCAAATTAGGGATGAACATGTTTCTCTGTATTCCCTTCTTTTTCTCTCTTTCAGGTTCAGTATATATATAAAGCTAAGCATAGGGACCATTCTGCCACTTAGGAATATAGAGGCGCGTCAGACAACTTTTTCACATTGGTTGTTTCAGTAGTTGGTGGTCCCCTCTTATGCGTTTGCTTGCTTCTTCATCATATAGATCATTCAACCGCATAATACGTCCAACACATATCTTCTTTCTCCTTTATTTTCATCTGTATTCTTGCACATTTAGCTGATTAGTAATGTGAATGTTCTTGAGCTTTATATTGAATTCAATGAATGCGTAGAAGAAAATTTGCCATATTTTCTTATGATCTCAATGTTTTTCTCAACAATTCTTTCTAAATATTTTAATTCTAAGAGACATTTCTTATAAAGACAAGTTATCATTTGACATACTTTTACCGGGAGTTACTAGTAGTGGTAGCGCATAGAATTAGAACTTAAGCAACTAATGTGAAGGAAACTTTCTTACATGGAGAGCTAGAAGAAGAGATTTATATAATCCACCTAGATGTGTTTCAGTGTCCAAACAAAGAAGATTGTATTTGTAAGTCGAAGAAATCCTTGTGGACTAAAGCAGTCTCCAAGGCAGTGATACAAATGGTACAGATAGCTATATGGTTGGACTTTGCTATAAAGGGAGTTCGTATTTTGTTGTGTATATTACAACAAAGCTAATGATGGTTCGACGATTTATTTGCTTCTATATGTAGACGATATGCTCATAGCTATAAAGTCCAAGTCTAATATTTAGAAGTTGAAGGATCTTTTTAGCATTGAGTTTGATTCAAAGGATTTGAGTGTTGCTCAGAAAATTTTGAGTATGGAGATCTATAGGGACGGAGACCAAAACAAGTTTTTTTTTTTTTTTTTTTTTTTTTTTTTTTTTTTTGTCATAGAAAGGCTATATTCAGAAGATATTGTCCATGTTTGGTATGTCATCGACTATGCTTATAGATACTCCCAATACTACAAATGCTTGCTTGTCATCTGTACTTTCACCACAGTCTGAAGCTGAAAAGAAGTATATGTCTTGAGTTTTGTATATTAGGCCTAATCTTGCCCATGTTATGTGTTATCAACAGGTTCATGGATCAACCTGTAAGGAATATTGGCATGCTGTTAAGAGAATTTTTCGTTGCCTTAGAGGTATATATGATGCTAGTTTTGTTTATAGGAATGATACAAAGTGCTTAGTGGTCGGTTATTCTTATTCTGATTATGCTAGAGTTGACGGTAGGAGGTCTATGGTTGGTTATATGTTCACTTTAGGTAGTTCTGTTGTTAGTTGGAAGGCAACCTTATAGCTTACAGTTACTTTGTCTACTACTGATACAGAGTACATGACCTTGGCAGAAGTTGCTAAAGATGGAATATGGTTGAGAGAGCTAGTTGGTGATCTTAGATTACATCATGATTAGATAATTGTGTATTGTGATAATTTGAGTGCAATATGCCTAGCCAAGGATCAAGTTCATCATGAGAGGACTAAATACGTAAACGTATATTATCACTTCCTAAGAAGTGAGTAAACGGTTAAGGTGATGAAAACTAGTTCAGTTGATAATTCTGATGATATGTTCATCAAGCCGGTTTCACATGACAAGTTCCAATATTGTTTGGACTTATTGAATGATTTGAATTGTTTATTGTCCTCTTAGGGATGCTATGAAGAATGAGGGAGAAGTCTGGGTATGTTTGACAATGTTGTGTTGCATCTGGTATATTTGTTATCATTGAGAGAATTCAAGTCAATATGGAGATTTGTTGGAATGTCTTTGTTATTTGACGCTTTGAGTGACCAAGAGAGGCGTTATTATTTTGTAATTCTGTATCATTCTCTCTAATAAAATTGTTCTCTCTCTGCCCGGTGGAAGTAGATAACACACTACTAGTGAGCCACGTAAATTTGTATGTCGATTCTCTACTTTTTATGTTTTTTCTATGTTTTTTAGTTGTGAATTGGTATCCAAGCCATGCCCTTTAGTGGAATCCTCTCGTGTTAAACAAAGAACTGGAGGTCTCGAAAGATGTAATCAAGACTAGATATTCGTTCGTGGTTGAGCCTTTAGACATGTAGTATACTTAAATGTAATTCGGATGGTCCATGGTTGAGTTTGCAGTGCACTCAAGTATAATTTGGAGATCAAATGAATTTTTGAAGGAATGTTCGGTGGTCCTTTGTACGGGAGAAGGGGGATTGTTCAAAATTGATCAAAGTCACTCATCAGTTAAATAAGGGGATGATCATAGTTTTGTAAGGGAGGACAACTATCTCCAATACTATGAAGGGTTTGGGTGGAACCAAAAGCAAACCCATGAATGTTATATTCAAAGTGGACAATATCATATCATGGTGGAGATATCTAAACTTTTGTCATCGCTAACAAATTTCATATAGAAAGTGGAAATTGATATTACAAAAGTGAAAAAATATTTTTCTATTAACAGAAAACTGCTAAAATGGTTTTTTTGTACTTTTGAAATATTTTAACATTTTAAAAATATTTTTAAAATTAAAAAAATAGAAAACCCAATTGGATACCAAACAAATCCTCTTTTTAAAAAACGAAAAAATGAAAAATCAATTGGTCTTCGAATAACTCATACTTTTTTAAATTTGCAAAACTTAACTTGATGTTTGAAAACATAATTAGAAAGTATGGATAATAAAACATATAAGCTCATGGGTGGAAGCATGTGTATGTTTCCATTTCCATGAAAGTTCGAGCAAACTTCGAGGTTTTTTAATTATTATTTAAAAAAAATTGCTTTGTCAGTTCAATTTAATTTTTTTAAGTTTTATGAACATGATTACATGTCAATCGTACAGTTTCACATGTCAATGTTATTTCCAACCATGACCAATAAAAATATCACAATATTTTATTGAAATACCGCTAAATTACCCTAAAATCAAGTAACCAATAGAGATATTGTGAGATCAAATTTTTGTTGATATATCATCCATATATCTCTAAATATCGCGGACATGTCATATTGTTTTTCTTATATATTGTTTTTTCTATTTTTTTTTCAATAATTAGGTTTTCCAATATGCTAATTTTTCTAATTTCAATTTTTTTTAATTGTCAACTTTATTTTCAATCCAAAACTTTCATTTCCAAAGAAATTACATTTGAAAAAAAACCACAAAAAAGAATATAATATGGTCTTTATGTTGTTTAAGTCCTATCATATTCATTTAAGAATTATCAAGATTGTGGATTAGATACTCCAAAGTTTTTTTTTTTTTTTTTTTTTTTGGTATTAGACATGTACATTTTATAATAAAAATTTACCATTATTTTGTATGGAAATGTTTCTTATCTCCTTTGATTTTGTAATTAATTAATAATTATCAATATTTGACATTATTTTGGTATTAGTTTTTCATTTACTTTTTTTTTAAATTTTAGCTCTTGCATCAACATTTACATATATATTTACAATATATATCTAAATGTTGTTTAACTTTATAGAAATGGTGATTAAAAATGGTCAGTTATAGTCTACTTGAGCCACAATCAATGTTTCATTAACTAGTTATAACAAATTCATATCAATTTCCATAAAGTTTTTCGAAACTTCCATAAACATCGATATTTTCATAAATTTGGAACCTCGATATTACCATCAACAATGAGATTTCGAGCCTTCAATGTAAGTAGTATTTATAAACTTAATGTTAAAAAATCAAATGGTTATCAAACGAGATTTTAGTTTTTAAACACTTTCAAATGTCAAGATCTATTAGATACAAAATTAAAAGTTTAGGAATTTATTAAATATTTTAAAGTTTAGAGACCAGATGAACATTAAATTGAAATGTTGGCATCTGTTGGACATAAAATTGAAAGTTTATTAGGCACCAAGGATATATTAAACACTTTTGAAATTTTAAAGATTTAGGTTTCGTTTGGGATTGTTGTAGCTTTTAAAATAATTGCTGCCAACTCTGTTTTTTTTTTTAAAAAAAAAATAGATGTGGAAGAAAGTAAAATAATATTTGGTAAATTTTATTTTTAAATTAGAAAAACTAATTACGGTATTGATAAATTTATACTAAATTGGGTAATATAATTACGTGAACCAAAGTAGACTTATTATTTTAATTATTTTCATTGTTTCTAATCTTTATTTTTTTTTATAAAAGTTTAAGAAAAATAATTGTTATAAAAAATGAATCCATTAAAATTTGAAAATATACAAGTAAAAAATAAATCAATATGGAAGAATATTATTATAATATATTTATTTAAATGGTTAAGAAATTAGAAGATTTTTAGAAAAGCTGAATCTAAAAGCTACTACTATTAGCTTTCACACGTTATAATTTTAAAAGTAATTCTCTTAGATTATTTAATAATTTGATTTACCAAACAATAAAGGCGGTTAAGAATTTTTCAAAATCACTTCCTACCATTACAAACACAATCTCAAACGAAGCTTAAATAGACTCAAACTTAAAAGTTAAACTAAACTTGTTATTTAACTTAGCAACAACTTAATATTTAGGAGAGTTGTGAGGTTTGAGAAGTTGTAGTGTCCATGATATATGAAGTTAATAAAGCACGAATGAAAATTATGAAGATACCTACAAAAGATACCCCATATAATGAAAAATACCCAATTTGAAAGTGTTGTTGCAAAAATGTTTAGTAGATTTTTAGGGAGGATTGTGAAGATATATTTTTTCCATTTATACCCTTATTATATTGGAATATTTACAGTCAAACCATCCCACTCAACAGAATATATTTTTTAAAATTAAAAGAAGGAAAGTCCGTTGGTGTGAATTATATAGTTGCATTTGGGTGTGTAAAATTATTGTTTTCCATTTATACCCATGGTATATCTTGATATTTACAGTCAAATCCTCAATCGATATCCTTTAAATTAAGATGATTGAACATATTTTATAATAATTTTGTTGAATTTTCATTTAGCATAAATTTTTACTTTTATAAGATTTTAGAATATATACAAGCTTACGTAATATTTATAATGGAGGATTTTTCTCATGGTGAAGGTAGGGCTTAAATCAACTTTAATTTTTGCGTGAAAAAAGAAAACATTATTGAAAATATCATTTTTAATTGGAGTTTGGGATCTGCCACACTTTTCAATATTTAATTTTAAATGTTTAAGGCATAACTTAGATCCCATGGGCCCCTGTATATACTCATGAAGATTTACTTGTTTATTTTGATATTATTATAATTTTATATGTATTTATGTATTTATAGTTTTTTTTTTAATTTACTCTTTGGATTGTTGGTATTTCTATGCTCCATGTATTTGTTAGTATGCTACACTTACCCACATTTAAGCATATACACTTCTCCACATTTTACTTTGAGATGTTTAATGCAAGCTAAGTCCCATCGACTCCTTATATATACTTAGTAACACCCACATTTATTGCATATTAGTATCATTTTGCTAGTATCTAAGTAAATATATGACATGCTATATGTGAGTGTTGAAAGAGAAATTTTGGACCAATAAAAAATTGCCACGTCATTCACTAAATTAATGACGAAACTCCAAATAATTGAACTTGAGACAAATTAGAAGTTGACATGTGTCCCAAAATTGAAGTTGAAGACATAAATTGACAAAGTCCGATGATGTTGCGTGTTTTCATCATAAACGTTGGATTGAGTGAAATTAATTTGACCAAATTTGATACTATAATTTGAGGTAAAGTCCAGTTGAGTCCAAAAATGGGCTTAATTTGGCCCAAAGACCAAAGTAGGTCCAAGTCCAGCTAATAGAACCCAAGAGCCAGGTCCATGGACCAACCACGAAGCCCACTAGAGAACTCTATAAATAGGGAGCTATCTTCATTTGTGGGGGTCAACAATTCCACATTCTAGAGAGCCTAGAGAGAATTCTCCCAACAATCAGAAGACTCCTAGATTCTTGAAGCTGCACACTCCTTGAAGACACAAGTCTCTTGAAGATACAAAGACTCTTCCAAGACTTCGACTTCAAGAACATCACGCTCCGATTCTTCAAGTCAAGTATACGCATTCAGCTGAGAGAGAGTCAGCGGATCAAGTATTAGAGATCGAACCATATCACCATCAACATTAACATCTACATCAATTTAAGTTCAACTCCACGAAATATGTTTCTTTGGAAGCCTCATGCGAACACTGATTCTCCAAGAAGATCATTAAACCCAAAGAATGATCATCCAAGAAGATCATCAAGCCCAAAAGTCGATCATCCAAGAAGATCAACTAGCCAAAAAGTCGATCATTCAAGAAGATCAACAAGCCTAAAGGCCAATCATTCAAGAAGATTAACAAGCCTAAAGGCCAATCATCCAAAAAGATAAACCAACTTAAAGATTAAATTTTATTTTAAACGCATCAAAGAATTATATATTAGAGATTGTACTTGCTATATTGAAATCAATACACAAAGGTTCATATTTCATGAAACAAGTTTCACCGGAAACCTCAAGCGAAAAAATTGGCACGCCTAGTGTGTCCTCTCTACCTCTCATCTCTCTCTCATTATCCAAATCAAAAAATAAAAAAATGGCACTAAAGAAAGCTGCATCCAAAGCAACAACTGCAAGCAACACATACACAGGACTTGTCACTTGCAGTCGTTCAAAGAAGATCATGCAGTAGCAAGAACAAGGTTCTGTCACTGTAGAGAAAATCTGGGAACAACTAACGGAATCTCCTAAAGGTGGGATTATCATAAGAGAAAATTTCTTATTCGATAACTCTACTTCTGCTTCTGACCAATCAAAGGAAGAATCATACCTTGACATAGTGTTTGTCATGATGGCTGATGTAACGACTGAGTCGGCCATGGTAGAACTGGAAAGAAAAATAAATTTTCTGATGAAAGTTGTTGAGGAGCGAGATCATGAGATTGCTGCCTTAAGAGAACAAATGCAGACTCGTGAAGCTACTGAGTCGAGCCAAACTCTTGCTGTTAAAGCAAATGACAAAAGGAAGACAGTGTTGTAGGAAAACCAACTACAGCAATCAACTTCTGTTGCCACTTTATCGGTTCAACAACTACAAGACATGATCATGACCTCTATAAGAACTTAGTATGGAAGCCCATCTCGGTCCTCTTTTATGTATTCCAAGTCGTACACTCAGATAATTGATAACTTGAGAATGCCTGTTGGGTACCAACCCTCGAAGTTCTAGCAACTCGATGGAAAGGGCAATTCGAAGCAACACATCGCCCACTTTGTTGAAACATGTGAGAACGTGGGTACTAGAGGAGATCTACTAGTCAAGCAGTTTGTCAAAACCCTGAAAGAAAACACTTTTGACTGGTACACTGACGTAGAGCCTGAGGTGATTGACAGTTGAGAGCAACTTGAAAGAGAATTCCTCAACCACTTCTACAACACCAGATGCACTATTAGCATGATAGAGCTGACAAATGCCAAGCAGCAGAAAGGGGAGTCGGTCATCGACTATATCAACCGATGGAGAGCTCTAAGTATGGACTATACCGACTCACTGAACTATCCGTAGTGGAGATATACATCAACAACATACACTAGGAGCTTCTTTACATCTTACAAGGGATAAAACCTCGTATATTTGAGGAATTGGCAACAACGCTTATGACATGAGTTGAACATCACCAACAGGGGAACTAAAGATTTCCTAGTTCTAGAAGGTAGAAAGGACAAGTATGAAACCAAGGGCATTGAAAAGATCGTGAATAGTATCACAAAAGAATCTATGATCATTCATGCAACCCCACTGAAATTTTCCTCCAAACGAAAAGAAACAAAGTCTAAAAAAAAACATGATGGCAGGGAGAAGTGTTGCCCAACTCTTAAAGAAAGACAGGAAAAGGTTTATCCATTTCCTGACTCTGATATTGCGGACATGTTAGAGCAACTACTAGAAAAACAACTTATTCAACTTTTGGAATGCAAGCGCCCGGAACAAGCAGGAAAAATAGGCGATCCTAACTACTGCAAGTACCATTGGGTTGTTAGCCACCTAGTGGAAAAGTGCTTTATGCTGAAGGAGCTAATTTTGAGGTTGGCTCGTGAAAGAAACATTGAGCTAGATCTAAACGAAGTAGCACAGGAAAATCACACTACAATAGCAATGACTTCTAGTGTTTCAACACTGTCTGCGTCTTATGATAAAAAAAAGCATGATCCAGTTTGGAATCTTTGAGCCTATAGTTCTTCGGTTCAAACAAGAGATTCAAACGACAGACTCCTAGAAGAAAGATGAGCTTGTTGGAGATAATGACAAAGGGTGGATCATCGTGACTAGTCAAAAGAAGACAACCAAATTTCACCAAAAAAGAGTCACGCTCCTATCGAAGCTATAGAAAAGGAACAAGACTCATAAAAAGAAAGAGAAAAAAAAGGCATGGAAGCCTAAGTTTGCTAATAAAGAAGACAAAGACCCTTAACTTCAATGACAAGTAACTTTGGCTGAATTCTTACCAAGGAACTTCCTTGATAATCATCCAAAGGAAGTATCAGAAGTTATTACATGTCACGCTATTAGCATAGTGGAGGTTAACAACAAATATATAACTGCTAAAGAAGTCGATGACTCAAAAGAAATTGAGCAAAGAATTTCTGTCTTCGATCATATCAAGCCTTCAACTATTTGATCTTCAGTCTTCCAAAGATTGAGTATGGCCATAATAGAAGAAGGAAACCAATGTCCAACATCTACTTCTGCTCGAACTTCAGTCTTTAAAAGGTTAAGTATTTCCACATCAAAGAAAGATCGACCTTTAACATCTGCTTGTGATTGTCTCAAGGTGATAAGTGATCAACATAAAAGAAAGATGAAAACCTTGAAGGCAATAACATTTCATGAAGGAAACAATGACGAGAAGATTCATAATCGTGACCCTTCACGCATGAAGAGGAAGTTGTTTATTGATATAAATACAGAAGGTTTCTTCATGGTGAAGCCAAAGCATATCATATTAATGAATCCTACAAATGAAGAGGATGATCAAAGTCATGATGAAACAGGAGCTTTTGAAATTTAAATGTAAAGAGCTCCTTATCATAAGAGCCTAAACTACATGTTACTCTTGACCCGCATGAGCTTAAAGGCTGAACGACCCAAAAAGAAAACATTCTTTTGAACTACGTTATGACTTGATCCCTATCATTGTAAAGGGTACGTTTGAAGGAAACTTTAAGTTCAGTCCAGACAAAAAGAAAAAAAGCAAAAAAGAAGAATTTTTCTGGTATGCGGACATCGTTAATTATTTGGTTTGTGAACAATTCCCTGAAGATTACAACTACCATCAATAGAGGAAGCTCAAGCATGATTACAAACACTATTATTGGGATGAACCGAATTTTTATAGAAGAGGTGCAGATCAAATCATTCGATTATGCGTACCAAATGCTGCTCAACAACGCATATTGTCACAGTGCCACAATTTGCCATATGGAAGGCACTTTGGAGGGCAACGCACTTCAGTTAAAGTTTTGCAAAGTGGATTCTTTTGACCTTCATTATTTAAGGATGCTGCTGACTACGCAATGAAATGTGATTGGTGTCAACGCACCGACAAAATCTTATGGTAGAACGCAATGCTAATGAACACTATCTTGGAGCTGGAATTATTTGACGTCTGGGGGATTGATTTCATGGGACCATTCCCTCCTTTGCATGGCAAGAATTATATCTTATTGGCCGTCGATTACGTTTCTAAGTGGGTAGAGGCAATTTCATGTGTCGCAAGTGATGTGGTGGTAGTCTTCTAGTTCCTCAAGAAAAATATTTTCACTCGTTTTGGCACGGCATAAGTGATGAAGGATCACATTTTGTCAATCATAATATAAAGGAGCTGCTGTGCAAGTACAATATCCTTCACAAAGTGGCCACCGCATACCATCCGCAAACAAATGGCCAGGCTGAAGTGTCTAATTGTGAAATTAAATTGATACTTGAGAAGGTAGTAAAACCTTCATGTAAGGATTGGGCAATAAAGCTTGATGATGCGTTGTGGGCATACGGGACCACATTTAAAACACCAATAGGTATGTCCCTCTATGCGTTGGTATTCGACAAGGCATGTCATTTGCCTTGAAGCCTGGAGTATAAAGCATTGTGGGCGGTCAAAAAACTGAATTTTGATTTGAAAAAAATAGGGGAAGCGCAAAAACTACAGCTGGTCGAGCTAGAAGAATAGAGGGTCAACGCATATGAGAATGCGAAGATTTACAAAGAGCGCACCAAATGCTGGCATGATAAACGCATATGCGATAGAAACCTCCAAGTCAGGCAAAAAGTCTTACTCTTCAATTCGAGATTGTGGCTCTTTCCCAGGAAAATTAAAATCGCGCTGGTACGGTCTCTTCATCATCAAGGAAATATTTCACATGGTGTAGTGGGAACTGATCACCGAGGATGGTAGTCGAATATTTAAAGTTAATGGACAATGGATCAAGGCATATTGTAGAGGAGATTTCCAGCCAGAAACAGTCTCTGCAAAGTTGAAAAACCCGGACTATCTCTTACTCAACTCTTGAACATTTAACTCTTCGTCACTTTACTATTATCTGTATTTCACTTATTTCTTTCTCTAAAAAAAAAAACTTGTTGTTTTGTTTTAAAATCATTTGACCATCTCTTTGTCTATTTACAAGGATTAAAGCACAAGATTGCAATGAGCAAATGATCTCATTTTATGACCGCAATCCATAGAAGCAAAGATCGCCGTAAGGATGGATGCATCAATACACAATGCGGGCGACAATGCCAAATTTGGGGGGTGTACTCTTCATTATCTTTATTTCAAATTTTGCGCAATCACATTGTGTTTCACTTTTCAAAGTTTTATCACCGCATCCTCCTTGATTACCACAATCATTTGACAAGTAGATAAATTTAGTAGTTTACCGCATGTAGTTTCTTTGCCAAGTAAGATTTCAATGATGAAAAATATGCTTCTATGTCTTTTGTATATATCAGAGTCAACTTAATCTTAAGATAGTCACCTTATGAAATATTTCTAGAAGTTAGGGGTTTGCTAGCTTTCTTTCAAACTCTCTTTACAACGCATTTTATGACCATCGCATGACCTATTTTAATTTCTTTTGGTAATGAGGATATTGCCGCATTTTAAATTTAAGGGTGTGGTATTTATTTTCGACCTTGCTATAATTTTTTTTTTTTGAGAATAACGACTCCACTGTCAACACAATGGGAAACCCATGATTGATAAGAGTTAAGTTGTGAAAGGCACTTACCCGTAGTTGGATGTCTGCATGACACACGTGGGGCAAGCCAAAACGAAAGTAAGTCATCAAGATCAACGTATAAATCAATGATCACAACTCCACTACCAAATCGATATGAGTTTAGTCTGAGAAAGAGTGTATTGCTCGTAGTTGGATGTCCGCATGACACACGTGGGAGCAAACCAAAATGAAGGCAAGGCACTCGGATCAGCGGAAGGTCAGAAAAAAATAGCAATAAAGAAAATTTTTGTGCAAGGATAAATCATTTGACACCCTGGAGGAAAATTTTCTTTTTGAAATAAATCATGCGATGTTTCGGAATTAGTAAAGTTCTTTTGAAGTTAAGCTTGCAATCCCTAAGTCTTAGAAATATTTTAGGAAGAGACTTGAATTAGACTTAAGGAAATTCTGGCATATAGGATTTGAATGAAGTATCCTTGAGAAATCTAGAGAAAGAAAACTTTGCGGTAAACTTGCTAAAGGAATCTTTAGCTTATGCTTGAGGTCAAGCATTGTTTAAATTTGGGGGTGTGATAATGGGTAGAAATGCACGTTATCATAGTACTAAGTTCTTAAACAATGTTGGATTGCGTTGATGAAATATGTTAAATTGCGTCCATTAAGCATAAATTCTATAATATTGCAGTCTCATACGTCCAACGCATTAGAGCAGTTTATCTTTACATTTTTTTTTGTGCAGAATATGCGTTAACGCAATGCAAAGAGTGCGATCATAGGAATACATTGGTCGAGTGCAACTTCACCGCAAGACTTTGTATTGATCGTGCTCGCAAACATTCGCCCAAGAAGAATTACCGCAACTTGGTTAGTGCAACATGGTGGGCACATCCGGGTGAAAGGATAATTAAGAGCGATGGGATAGAAAGCTGATGACAGTCGGATCCAAATTAAGTTGACAGCCGATAACGATCACAAAGTACATTTAGCTTTATTCGTAATAATTATTCGACGCATCAATCAGGAATTAAAGCTATCCCATCTGTACAACCGGGAGAGAGAAACCGCCTTTCACCATGGAAGCTCTATAAATACCAAGTGTGTTCTTCAGAGAAGGGGTTAAGCAGTCGATTACTTCATCACTTTACAAGTTCACGCCTTTGTCCATAGTTTTCTTTCATTTTACGGCGGACGCGAGGAAGAAGGTGTGCCGGTAGATCATTCCAGTAAGCTTGGGAAAGCATCAGAAGCTCCAAGACAGAGAGAGGGCCGACGCCTGTGGAAGCGAGAACATTTGTAGATCAGAATAGAGATTCAGTGCCTCATTCAGCAAAGAATTGCTACCAGGCTCTCTACCTTTACTTTCCATTGTCATTTTGTACTCAACTCAGTTATAAGAATTGAATGTCTTTCTCTATATCTATTCACTCTCTGTTATTTATGCATGAGTAGCTAAATTAGTTGAATGGGTTGAGAAGTAGTTAGCTAGCACAACGAGAGAATCTTCATCTTTGCGATCATCTTATTTATATATGCTTCATTCGTCAATTAGAGATACTCGGGAGGGTAGTCTAAAGACAGGATCTAGACTTGGGAAGGTCAGGTCAAAATCTAGGTTTGGAAAAACCAGATTAGAATGCATAAATAGAAGATAGGCGCTTAGAAATGTGCACTATTTGTTATTAACGCATCGCATGCATCTTAGCAATAAGATATGATTGTATGCGGTCACCTTGCTTTCATGCATTTTGCATCAATGCATAGGACAAGAGTAGAGACTTAAGGATAAGCTCTATGGATATTTTGCATTCAATACATGCATCCTAGAATTAGGAGCATCGCATTTACTTTGGGAAATGACTTGCTATGCATGGTTATAACATGATCGCAAAGTTTGACGCATTCCTGAGTAACGTTAGCTAAAGATATTCTCAATCCGTTCATCGCATACTCATTGCATCTATCAACGCAACTATCTTTCTCAAATCCGCTGACTTTACTTACTTCTTTTTCATCAATGCAACAACACACCCACACTTTATTTATTTACTTGGTTACCACAAAGTTTTCATAAACATTACTAACGCAACTATTTTCACAAGTCCCTGTGTTTGACCTTGGACTTATCAAGAAACTCAGAGAAATTTACACTTGGATTCCGCTGGGGAAACTTGAGTGCACAACGCAATCCATCAATGCATATCATCCATATTTCGATTCATAAAATAACGCATCACTTATTTCAAGTTCAAAGCATCACTCGTCTATACTTCGACTCTTCAACCTCAGCTATAGATTTTATTCAAGATCAAGTTAAAAAAATTTTCCGATGCTTTTTAAAATTCAAGTTTGAAGGACTTGTCAATGCTTCATCAAATTTAAAGCTCAGAGACTTCATTGTTGCTTTTTCATCCTTAGGTTTAAGGCATCCTTTATCTTCAACATTGAGGCTTTGCTTATCTGAAGTGGCATTTCAGCTTCAAATTCTGGTATGGGTCTCTTTACTTCACTTGCTCAAGATCAGAGGCTTCGACGAAGCATGTTAAAAATCAAGCCTGAAAAATTCGCTGATGCTTCTTCAAATTCAAGTTTGAAGTATTTGTCAATGCTTCATCGAATTTAAGCTCAGATGTTCTGTCGATGCTCCTCCATCTTCAAGTTCAGAAGTTTCATCAATGCTCTTCCATCTTCAAGTTCGGAGACTTCACCACTTCCTCTTTGAAGTCAGCTTCGCTCTCTCTCTAAAATTTTAGTATAGCTTTGCTCCTTCTTCAAAATATCGATGTAGCTTTCTTTCTTCTCCAAAATGTTGGTGCAGCTTTTTTCACTCACAAAAGATGTTGGTGCAGCTTCGCTCCCTCTACAAAATATTGGTGCACCTTCCTTTTTTCTCCAAAATGTTGGTGCAACTTTGTTCCCTCACAAACAATGTTGGTGCAGCTTCGCTCCTTCTCCAAAATTTCGGTGCAACTTCACTTCCTCTCCAAAAATGTTGGTATGGCTCCACCTCATATGCAAGATCAAGTTTGGTCCGCCTGGCTTCGTCTTATACGCGAGATCAACTCTTGTTTGCTGGCTCCGCCTAATATACGAGATTGACTCCAGTCCGTCTGGCTTCGCCTCATCTCCAAAAATCAAATCTGGTCCACTTGGTTCTGCCTCATATGCGAGATTAACTCCAGTTCGTCTAGCTCCTCCTCATATGCGAGATCAACTTCGACCTGTTTATCTCTACTTCATATGCAAGATCAACTCCGGTCCGCCGGGCTCTACCTCATATATTTCACTGGGCTCCACCTCATCTCTAGAGATCAAGTTGATTTGCCTATCTCTGCCTCATCTACATGATTAAGTTCAATTTTCCTGACTCTGCCTCAACTGCACAATCAAGTCTGGTCTGCCTTGCTTTGCTTCATTTGCACGATCAAGTCTAATCTATCAGACTCCATGTTCGGTCTACCAAACTTTTCCTTATATGCAAGATTAGCTCAAGCACTAAGATCGAAGCCAATAGAATGCAGAGGATTCATCGATGCTTTGTAAAACTCAAGTGCGGAGGATTTGCCAATGCTTTTTCAAGCTTAAATGCGGAGGATTCATCGATGCTTCGTCAAAATCAAATGTGGAGGATTTGCTGAGCCTTGTCAAGCTTAAATGCAGAAAATCCGCCAATGCTTTGTCAAGCTCAAATGTGGAGGATTCATTGATGCTTTATCAAGCTCAAATGCGGAAGATTCGCTGATGGTTCGTCAAATTCAAGTACGGAGGATTTGTTGATGGTTCGTCAAGCTCAAGTGTAGAGGATTCACCAATGCTTCACCAAGCTCAAGTGCGAAGGATTCGTCAATGCTTCACCAAGCAGATGCTCGAAGATCTATCGATGCTTCACCAAGCTTAAGTCAGAAGATCCATTGATGATTCACCAAGCTTACACCCGAAGATCCATTGATGCTTTAACGAGTTTATGCCCTCTTTAAGGGTGAGGTGATTTGGTAGGGTCAGATGATTCAACCCTCTCTAAGGGTGAGATGATTTATTAGGGTCAGATGAACTGACCCTTTTTAAGAGTGAGACGATTCATCAGGGTCAGATGATCCAGCCCTCACTAAGGGCAAGATGATTCGACCTTCTCTAGGGGTCAGATGATTCGACCCTCACTAAGGGCAAGATGATTCGACCTTTTCCAGGGAAGGAATCACCACCTCATAAAAGCTCCCCCTGATTATAAAACCTCCAAATGACCATAGGTCCCATAAAGAAATTGATAATTTTCCTTCCATAGTGTGAAAAATGTTGGTTGAAGGATACCAAGCTTTGCAAAAGGCTCGAACGATAACTATTATGATCATATGTGTATAGAGAAGCCATCACTGCACCAAATAAATTGACATCGTAAAGGAATCACTCATTTTGGCTGACTACGAATTCAAGCCACTCCCTATAGCAATCAGTAAAGCCAAATTCTCTAGGAACCTTTATTATGGCATTCTAGTGAACTTGACCTTCAATTATACAATGTCTGAGAGTTAACACTTGGTCGGAGTAGGGACCTTGTCGTGAATGGAAGATTGTAAGACCCACACGCATTCTCCCTAAGTCAAAGGCACTTCCATTGATAATTTAGGAAGAATCATGTTATTGTCTAAATTTGGCCAGAGATCTGCAAAAGGGCCAACTAATGATTTTCCACAAGAAAGCTAGGTCCATTTTTTTATTGGCGTCACCAAAATCATGAGGTATCTCTCACCAGACGAGATGTGTTCAGTAAAATGAACCATCGTTCTACAAAAAACTACCATAAAGGAATGAGTCTCGATGACATAATCTATAGGCAATTAAACATAAAAAAACAATAAGAGTAAGCCTCATAAAACTTTATTATATACTAATCTCTAGTGAGTTGTTAGACCTTTTTAGGGTCATTCCTATGTTGATCAAGAAGTGATGTAATAAGACTGTTTAGACATTTTTGAGGTCATTCCTATGTTGATCAAATAGGATTGTTAGAGCTTTTTGGGATCGTCCCTATGTTGATAAAAAAAATGACGATATAATAGGGTTGTTTAGACCTTTCCAGGGTCATCCCTATGTTGATCGAGAAGTGATGTAATAGGGTTGTTTAGACCTTTTTAGGATTATTCCTATGTTGATCAAGAAATGATATAATAGGGTTGTTTAAACCTTTCAGGGGTCATCCGTATGTTGATCAAATAGGGTTGTTAGGCCTTTTCGGGGTCATCCCTATGTTGATAAAAAAAGTGATGATGTAATAGAATTGTTTAGAACTTTCCGGGGTCATCCCTACATTGATCAAGAAGTGATGATGTAATAAGATTGTTTAGACCTTTTCGAGGTCATCCTTATATTGACTGAATAGGGTTGTTAGACTTTTTCGGGGTCATCCCTATGTTGATCAAATAGGGTTGTTAGACTTTTCTCGGGTCATTTGTATGTTGATCAAGAAGTGTTGTAATAAGGTTGTCTAGACCTTTTCAAGGTCATCTCTATGTTGATCAAATAGGGTTGTTAGACCTTTCCGAGGTTATCCCTATGTTGATTAAGAAGTGGCGATATAATAGGGTTGTTTAGACCTTTTCGAGGTCATCCCTATATTGATCAAATAGAGTTGTTAAACCTTTTCGAGGCCATCCCTATGTTGATCTAGAAGTGACGATATAATAGGGTTGTTTAGACCTTTCCAAGGTCATCCCCATGTGTGTCAAGGCGACGGTCACATATTGGACATTGTTGAAAAAAAAAAAAAAAAAAAAACTCACCCTTTGCAAAATAAATAATGAGTTGGTGAGATAAAAATAGTTACTCCCTCGAATGCAAGTTACGAGTAGCTTTAATTCATATAAAAAAATGGGGGCAAATTAGTAAAAGAAATTAAATTCCAAATGATAGAAAATGGAAATAAAAAAAAAAAGATTGAAGAACGAAAAGGAAATTTTTGAAAAAAAGGAAAAAAAAATAGAAAAAATAGAAAAAAAGCAAAAAATTCTTAAAAAAAAAAGATGAAGAAAAAAATGTGTAAAAAGAAAGAAAGAAAGAAAGAAATTATTTATTTATTTATTTTATTTTATTTTTTACCTTTGTGCAGGGCTGCTTGAATTGGGAATGCAGAGGTTTGGGGTCCTATTTATAGAGATAAAAATTTTGTTTGAATTATTAGATTTTATTAGATTTCCTAATTTAATTTTATCCTAATTTTGGATTACATTAAAAAAAATCAAATTAAGGATTCTGCCACTATCAAAGTTTTTTTAAAAAAATTTTTTATTTAAATTTTGTGTTCAAATTTATCTTCAAGTGAGATGTGGACATATTTCAAATTTCATCCCCGATTTCAAATCATCCAAATTTATCCTCCTATCCCCAAAGTCAAATTAAATTAAGAATAAAATCTCAAATCCATCTCAAATTAAAATTTTGCTATATTCCAATTTTTATCCAAAATTCAAATTACAAACATTGTTATCCTCAAGTCAAATTAAATTAAGGACAAAGTCTCATGATGTAAAATTCAAATTTGGGCATCTTTCAAATTTTATCTCAAATTCATCCAAATTTAGGTTCTTATCCCTATTTCTAAATCAAATTGCAGGTAAAATCTAAAATTTCTTTCAAATTAAAATTTGGATATATTCCAAATTTTATTTCAAATTTAAATCGAGTTTAACTTTTGCCCTCAGTCCAAATCAAATTAGAGGCAAATCTAAAATTAAAATTTGACCATATTCCAAATTCTAGTACTAAATTCATAGTTTGGTTGACACATCAAATGGAGTTTAAAGATCAAATAACTTGTATTTTGACTCCAACTTCATCTTTTTCGAGATTCATCCACCCACATATGTGCATAAATCTCGAAAAAGGGGCATTTGTTGAAGGAAAAATTTTGGACCAATCACTAATTGTCACGTCATTCACTAAGTTTTTTTTTTATGAAGGATCAGTTTTTGCAGAATAAAACTCACTCTTTCACTTTTATCTTTCTCTCAAGTTTTAACTGAGAAAATGTTTCCTCGGTAAAAACTCTCCTCCACAACAAAAATTCCCTTTTCTCTTTCAAAAGGAGGTTCACAAACCGATCATTGCCAACAGAATAGTTGAGAAAACCCTATGGAGGTGTCATGTTACTGTACGCCAAAGCTTCTTCAAAGGTAAATTTCTTCTTTCCCTATAAATTTTTCTTGCTTAGTCTATTTTAGTGCATCGTGAATGTTGTATGTTCTTCTTTTTTGTGCTGTGAATTCTAAATTAAATCGTCAAAGTAAAAGGCAATCAATTGCTTTTGCTAGGGATTCGATCCTTTCAAATCTTTGTGGTATTTAATGAAATAAATATGAATTGCCAAAATAAAACAAAACCCTATGGCCATGTTCACCCTAACGGAAACATAATAAATAAATGGTAATTTGAAAAGCGGGACTTGGTTGATTACGTTAGTTGTTGTTTACATGTGTTCCGTACTCGTACTGACATGTAGGGCCCACTTCACGTGGAACTCACTAGCTGATACCGTTATTGTTGTCGTTATCATTAAAGAAACTATAGTTTTTATAGTATGAGAACTATAAATTTGTCACATTTTCTATTACATTACCATTACTGTTACCGTTAGGATCAAATGATAACTGTAATGATAACAGGAAATGTGATAGATACATCCAAGTAAATGTGATAAAAATAATTTAATTACGTTTACAATTGTGATCCATTATGATTGATCTATCAATGAAATCACATTACATTATATAAATTTAATTATGGATCGATAAACTTGGCCTAATTTCATTGACCAAAATAGGCTCTCTTTTATTTATTTATTTTTCTTAGTAGAATGGGACCTAAAATTGCTTCGTGATTTGGTGCCATAAAAAATGGTATAAAGTAAGAAAGTGGTAGACGTAGCCAATCAGTGAGGTGCACTACTAATTCCAAACAAACACGCAAAATCACTTTTGACTAAAGTTTGTCTCCCAACTTTTCAATTTCTATTAAATATGTAATCACATCAAATTAGGACATATGATCTCTCTTTATAAATTTATTTTAAAATTACATTTTTGATATCTTAATCTTTGTTAGATGTGCTGCTTGGTCCCCACGATGTGCTCACTTGGGAACTTTTTACCCCAAACAAGTTCAGTGTCCACTAGCTAGTTGAACCATCCAATGGAGACCTTGAATACGGTAGAGGAAAAAAAAAAAAAAAACAGTTTTGATTCATGAGAATTGAACAATAGGATATTTCACCATAAAGTTTCAAAATCGTGCTTTCTTAATCTTAAAGTTTCAAAATTGTGCTATCTTATTCTCAACTTAGGAAGTAATTCAATTTAGTCATTGAATTTAATGTCTCCTTAAATAACTAATGAAGATGTTGACATGATTACGATGACATATATTTTAAATAGCTAATATATATTTTCGTAATCACATATATTTTAAATAGCTAATATATATTTTTTCTCTGTCTGATCTCTCATTGTTTCAAATATGGAATGGCGATAAAAAGTTGTGCCTCCCCAAAAAAAAAAGAAGAAGATAATGGAACAATACACAAGGCAGAAACATTGTTTGTAGTTGCAATATTGTAGGACGCAACAGTGGTGGTTTTGTTGTTGTTGTTCCTTGTTGTTCCCGTTCTTGATTAAAGTGAAGAAGGTGGGAGATGATGGAGATGACAATAGAGGAATTGAATCCCATGCGGAAGCATTTTACGTTTTTTATTTTTGAATTGGGATAAAAGATTTGCAGAATAAATAAAAACAGATTAAGGATATTGTTTGTCAAGGAAAAGTGAAGATTAATTACCTTTGTAAAACTCTCCAGATCTTGAATATACAGTAGGATCACGAACCACGAGTAAGACACGACCACAAGCCTTCTCTGCTATTCTCTTTGGAAAAGGAGGTTAATAAGAACCTTTTGGAAAAGAAGGGAAAAAGCAGAGTTTCTCTGTGATGTTTTGAGAGAGTTTTGTGAGAAAGGGTTCTTTTTCTTTTTTGTAAAAAAATAATCTTTTCAAAATATAGACCTTCTACATATTTAATACATGAGGGGAGTTGTAACTCCGGAGGGGAGTTGTAACTCTGAAGTGGAGTTATTTACTTTTAATTATTTAAATAAATCTAATTTATTAAATCCTAATTTAATTAATCCAATTATTAAATAGCATATATTTGTACGATTTGAATCCTTGGCGGAAGCAAGTAATCACCTTATGCCAGTGTATTACATTTTGGATAGTACTCAAAATCAAAGAAAACAAAAACATATGGAAGGATAAACAAAAATACGATTAAGCATGCTTTAGTAAAATTGTAGAGAGAAAAGGGAAAAGAAATGCTTACCCTTGAAGAATTTTTTTTTCACATTTTTCCTCTCCCAAAAGTTACAAATAGTGGCTCCACGAACGTAGCAAGAACGATTCTTCAACATGGGACACCACACAAAGTTTTTCCTTGCTATTCTCAAGGATAAAAACCAGAAGGAGTTGTGGGCTTTTCACTTTTTGGTGGGTAAAATAAAATTTGAGAGAGTTCTTCTGATGAGGGAGTGTTAAAAACGTTCTTCTTCTTGTTCTGTGAAATTCCCCGTCATGTTCTGTGTAAAGAGAGAAAGGAGGGGAGTTATTCAAATTATTCAACATGCTAATGGGGAGTTATTCAAAATAATCTCCATTAGCATGTTGAATAACTTTATATAATTATATTAGATTTAATATAATTAAAATAAAACTTTATATGAAATCATATTTAATATAAACATCACTTATTTGAATCATATTCAAATAATATTTTATTACATAACCTATAGTTTTAATATGAATAATATTTATATTAATTTTAATCTATAGTTTTATATGAATCTCATTCATATAATTAATGTTTGAATTCTATTGAAATATTTTTCTCTCTCATCAAACTTTATATTATAATGTATCCTTATACATTATATCAATTGCATCTCATACAATTAATTCTCTTAATTAATTTTAACAATTCAAATTAATCAAAAAATTAATTGATTCTTATTTAACCTTTAATGAGCTAGCAAAGGAACCTTATGAACCTACTGATTAAAAGCTCTAATGATACAAAATTAATTAATTATCTCTTTAATTAAATTAAACAATATTCATTAGCTGCCAGTCACTCCATTAAAGACCGATAGCTACACTTTTCGCACTGTAAATATATTTTTATGTCCATGAATATAACAAATCAATAGTAAGTTGATCCTTTACAAATTGCTCGTAACTGCAATCGGGTCAAATCACCGTTTTACCCCTGTAGGTATAGCTAACTTCATAAGTACCACTGATTCTCTAATGAACAATTAGTTATAGTCCCAACTATAAGCTGGACCCCTCTTTGGCTAGTGAAGGGTGAGGCGCCTCATTGTTAAAGACCTAGAATCAGCCCTTAAGGGAGCAATTCATCTACTTACCTTATGATTGGGAAGGAGTAAATTCCATCTTGTAAAGCTGTGTTTCCAGCTCCTTACCCGGATAAATCTCCAAAATGATAGACATATTGAGTCGGGAAATCTAGCCACTCTTATCCATACAGATCAAAGGATCGCCCTCATAAGCAGAGTTCACAACTCACTCAGGATTAAGGTCAAGTTACCTATGGTCATCCTAGTGAAATGTAAGTCTCTTCAAGCAACAGTATTATAAAGAGATACTAATCATTTCGTGGTCCAGTCTTATATAAATTATTTATATAGGATGCCCCCATTCACATGTCTCCACATGAATGATCAAAATCAGATCATTTATAATACTTTACAACAATTGTAACAATTACAAAGTGAGCCATATCTATAGTATCATTAGGATAAGATACCCAATCTTATCCATATACTATAGACCATTCAGGTTATTACTTAAACATGATATACTTGCATGTCACCACATACATGTTTAAGTTGAAGGAACTCTGATGAGATAACCTTGAGCGAAAGCGGATTGACCAAATTCCATAATTTATTGAATACAAAGTTTTACAGTAAACAAACAATAATATTTACATTTAAATCTAAATTACAGTATGCTTTACAAGTAAAAGTTTTCAAGAAACCTCACCTTTGAAGACCTTTTCTTCATGATTTTCCCTCGAGCGGATCATGAACTTCTTGAAGACTTTCTTCAAGATAAACCTCGAACCAAAACTAGATACTACGACAATGTTACCTTTGTATTCTCAGGGTGAGAACCCAAGAGTGGTGGGCTCTGACCATTTTGGTTAAGAGGGAAAGTTTAAGGTGGAGAAGGAAGATTGAGAATTCCCTCAAGAACACAAAAACACAGAACACTTCTATAAAACACTTTCTCCTAATCATCCAAAATTCTCTTTGTATCGAACAAAAAGAAAAAAATTTTCTTTTTATTCTCTTTTTTCCAAATAGAATAATCACCCCCACTAATGTGGTGGAGAGAAAAGATGAAGATAGGATTGTAACCCCTTCCCTATTATCAAAATAATAATAATAATATAAATATAAATATGATAACTAACTTGTCATATTATATATATATATATATTATATTATATTATATTATATGTTATATCAAATATAACATA
>NC_052357.1:49518199-49721439 GCF_009727055.1 Benincasa hispida | reverse complement strand
ATATTGTATCACATACAATATAAGCTATAGTTTCTTTTCTCTATTATATGACATTTAATATAAATCATATTTATATTAAATTTAACAGCTATGAATCCAATTCATAGAAAGAACCTAATTATATCATATATAATTAAATCTCTCTATTAATTGAAACAACCTAATTATATCATATATAATTAAATCCTTCTATTAATTTGAACAATTCAAATTAATCTAAAACCCGATTCTCAACGAAATCCTATTGAACTACCAAGGGGACCTCATGGACCTGTAATTTGAAGTTTCAACGGTTTGTGAATAATTAATTAAACTCTTTAATTACATCATTCACCATCCGTTAACTGTTGGGCACTCCACTAAAGACTGGTAACTGCATTCTTCACACTAGAGATATATTTCTATGTCCAATGGATATAGCCGATCAATTGTACGATGACCCTTCACAAATTGCTCGTAAGTATAGCTGGGCCAAATTATCGTTTTGCCCCTGTAGTTACATCTAACTCGTTAAGTACCACTGATCCATCTAATGAACAATAGATCATAGTCTTACTATGGCTGAACCCCTCTCGCTCCAAGAGTGGGTGTGGTGCCACATTGTCCAAGACTCGGAATCAACTTTTAAAGGAGTAATTTATCTACTTACTCCTGCCTCAGGGAATGAGTGAATTCCATCTTGTGTAGGCTTGTTGAGTCAATCAAATGAATCCCCAAAATGGTAGGCTTGTTGAGTCGGCGATCTGGTCACTCTCGCCCATACAAATCAAAGGACCGACTTCATAGGCAGAAGTTCATAACTCACTTAGGATTCAGGTCATGCTATCTATGGTCATCCCGATGAAATGTAAGTCTATATTATGAACGATGTTATATAATGAGACTAAACATTTTGTGGTCTGGTCTTATACAAACTCTTTTGTATAGAATATCCCCGCTCGCATGTCTAATACATGAATGATTAGGATCAGATCATTTGTGTACTTTACAATAATTATAACACCTGCAAAACGGGCCATACTCGTAGTGTCAGTAAGATAAGGTACCCAGCCTTATCCATCTACTACTGACTATTTAGGTTATTACTTAAATATGATCCACCGGTATGTCCCCACATACATGCTTAAGTTTCAAAGATAATCTTGGATGTTAGTTTATTGGTTTGTGGTTAATGTAACTAAAATATCATGAATAAAATATCCAATATTTTATTAAATACATAATGAATTTGTTCAACAATGTTTATAAACTATAGGATCTAACGAGATTTAGGGCATCAACCCCAACAGAAATTATATTAAATAACCTTGGATCTTAGTTTATTGGATATGGGTTGTAGACTAAATGTCAAATAAAATATTTTATTTTATTAAATAAATAATTCGTGTACAAAAAATTTACAAACTACGAAACCCACGAGATTTTAGGACATCAGCCCCAACAATCTCCCTTTGTCCTAAAGCTAGTGGGGTATACAAATACGAAGTATCAAAACAAATTACATTACAAAAAAGAATAAACTAAGGCATTACAAACAACAATAAACTAGGGCGTACACTATACCAGTAACATCTCCCACTTGCCCTAGTCTAGATGATGTTGGTCCCGTAGACTTAGACTCTTCAGGTAACCCTAAAAAACTTTAGTCGTGAGAGCCTTTGTAATAGATCAGCAACATTGTACTCCGAAGTAATCTTCATGACGATCACCTCCCCTTGATGCACAATCTCCTGATGAGATGATATTTGCGCTTAATGTGCTTTCCTCTCTTGTGGATTCTAGGCTCCCTGGAATTTTCCACAACATTTGACATATTAGAAACAACTTCCACATCTGTTAAAAATTTCTTGAGCCATACAACCTCCTTGGTAGAGTCAACAATATAGCTTTTTTTTGTGATTCTTTAGACTACAACTCCTCGGCTAAGAGCAAACACTGATCTTGGTGTGGATTTTTTGGAATCCCTATCAATCTAAAAAGTAGAGTTAGTGTATCCTGTAAGGATCAAATCCTTAGCTCCATACACAAGCATGTAGTTCGTCATTCTCTGAAGATACTTGAATATGATTTTAACTGTTGTCTAGTGATCTAATCTTTGATTGAACTGATATCTACAAACAGTTTCCATGGCATAGCAAATGATAACACTGCATGCATAAGGCTGCCAACAACCAATGCATAAGGAATCTGTCTCATTTCCTCTACCTCTTGAGGAGTATTAGGACAATTTCCTTAGACCATATAATACCATGCCTGAAAGGTAATAAACACATCTGGAAATTGTGTATTGAATATTTGACAAGCATATTGTCAATATACGATGCCCGAGACAAGGTTAGCATTTTGTTCTTACGATCCCTGATGATCGGATCCCTAGAACAAACTGCTCCGCTTCTCCCAAATCTTTCATTTGGAATTGGATGACTAATCATTGTTTAACATCTATCAGTAGACCTACATCATTCCCAATGAGTAGGATATCGTCCATATACAACACTAAGAAAGCTACTGAACTGTTGATGATTTTTTTGTAGACACAAGGCTCATCAATATTTTGGTCAAAGCTATAAAATTTGATCACAATATCAAATCTTATATTCTAAGATCGAGATGCCTATTTCAATTCATAAATGGACCGATTAAGCTTGCAAACCATTTTCTCTCTAACTTGTTTAATGAACCCTCTAGTTGCTACATATAGATGATGTTGGGGATGATGCTCTAAACTCTCATTGGGTTCTATAGTTTGTAAACACAATTTTGAACAAACGCTTGTGATGTAATAATATATGATATTTTCTTCACTTTTGTCTATGGAACATTGGATGTTTTAATTTCTTTATCATAAACAAATAAACTAAGATCCCTAGTTGTCGTTTGTAACTTAAGTATGTATATAGAGACATACAGGTGGATCATGTCTTATGTGATAACCAAAATGGTCCGTAGTACATAGATATAGGAGGGAAACCTTATCTTGGTAATGCTACGGATGCAGCCCGCTTTGTAGAATAGTTATAAGTGTTGTGACTTGCTATAGATAGTATGATCCTGATCATTCATGTGAAGACATGCGAGCGGAGGCGTCATATACAAAGGAGTTTATATAAGACTGAACCATGAAGAGTTATAGTCTTGTTATATAATGTTGTTCATGATAGAGACTTCACTTCACTAGGATGACCATAGGTAACATGACCTTAATCCTGAGTGAGTTGGGAACTCCTACCTTTGAGGGCGGTCCTTTGATTTGCATGGGTGCGAGTGGCTAGATCGCCAACTCAAACCTACCATTATGAGGATTCGTCTGATTTGTCAGTTGGGAACTCAGCTATACAAGATGGAATTCACTCCTTCCCCAAAGCAGGGGTTAGTAGATAGATTGCTCCCTTAAGGGCTGATTCCGGGGCTTGAACGATGTGGCGCTAGACACCTTCTCATGGCCTAAGAGGTGTCCACACATAGCAGGACTATGTTGTATTATTCATTAGAGGAATCAGTGGTACTTAAGAAGTTAGATATAACTAAAGGGACAAAACGATAAATTGGCCCAGCTGTACTTACGAGCATCTATGAAGAATTATTGTACTGTTGATTGGTTATATTCGATAGACACAAAAATATATATGTGGTGAGAAGAGTGCAACTATCGGTCTTTAGTGGAATGCCTGGTAGTTAAAGGATGGTGGATCTCGTGGCTAAAGGGTTTAGTCAGCTATTCATGTATTGTTGGAGCTTTGAGCCATAGGTCCATAAGGTCCCCTTGGTAGCTCAATTGATTCAAGTTGAGAATCAGTTTTTGGGTCATTTTGAAATGTTCAAATTGACAAGAGGGAGTTCGATTATATATGATATGATTGAACTGGTCAATTATATATGATATAGTTTACATAATGTATGAGATGCATTAATTTGAGGAAAATAGTATAAATATGATTTATATCTAGTGGAGGAGAAAAGGACTATAGTTCATATGTTGAATGTGATGTGATATTAAACCATAGGTTATAAATATAATACGATTATATTCATTTTTTAATTTAACAATTATGGGATAATTGTGCCGATTTTTTCTTCTTAACCGAATGAGATAGTGGGAGGTTACTTTCAGTTTTCGTAACTGAAGGATAAAATAAAAATTGTTTTTATTTTGCAAAGGATTGGATATTCGCTCACCGAATGATACTGCCATTGTATAGCAAACCGAGAGCATACGCGATAGCTCAAAGTTTCTAAACGATTGTATACACACGCGAGGTTTACTAAACGATCACATAGAATTTACTAAACGATCGTCTAGCTCTTTTCTATGCGATCGCGCACCTAAGTGTTTACTAAACGATATTCTATATGATCTCGCCCCTTTTACTACACGATCGTGTACCTCTACCTAAACGATCAAGCATCTGTCTATATGATAGACACCCGATATCTCCCACTTGCTTAGTCATGGTAAACGATTGTCTCTTCCTCCTTCCCTCTACCAAATCCAACAGAGCCCAGACCTCCTGGATTCTCACTCCGAGAATGCCGAGGGTTCGAAGTGGTGGTGTCTTCCTTGCTGCCTTACTCGTGAGGATTCTGTTCGTAGGTAGACGACTCAACAATTTGGTGGACGACCGGTTTGGACGATCTCAGCGAGAGTGAGAGGTGCAGTCCTTGAACAAGAGCGAGATTTCTGTGAAGAAGGGTTCTTCAACTGGTATGTATCTTCTCTCTTTGTTGTTTAAAGTTTCAAAGCATGCCTGGAATTTTTAGGGATGATGCCCTAAAGTCTTGTGTCCTGTAGTTTGTAAACACAGTTTGTACGTACGCTTGTGATGTATAATATATGATATTTTCTTCACTACTTGAATTTGCACATTGGATGGTTTATTTTCTTTACCACAAACCAATAAACTAAAATCCCTGGTTGTCATTATGTAACTTAAGCATGTATGTGACATACAAGTGGATCATGTCTTAAGTGATAACCAAAATGGTCGGTAGTATATTGATATAGGAAGGAAACCTTATCCTGGTAACGCTATGGATACGACCCGCTTTGTGGAATAAGTTACAAGTGTTGTGACTTGCTATAGATGGTTTGATCCTGATCATTCATGTGAGGACGTGTGAGCGAGGGCATTCTATACAAAGAGTTTGTATAAGATCTAACCACAAAGTGTTAATGTCTCATTATATAACGTCGTTCATGACAGAGACTTCATTTCACTAGGATGACCATAGGTAACATGAATTCAATCCTGAGTGAGTTGGAAACTCCCGTTTTTAAGGGCAGTCCTTTGATTTGCATGGGTGTGAGTGGCCAGGTCGCTGACTCAAACCTACCACTTTGGAGATTCATCTGATTTGGGAGCTAGGAACTCAGCTACACAAGATGGAATTCACTCCTTCCCCGAAGCAGGGGTAAATAGATAGATTGCTCCCTTAAGGGCTGATCTCGGAGCTTGAATGATGTGGCACCACATACCTTCTCATGACCCAAGAGGTGTCCACACATAGTAGGACTATGTTGTATTGCTCATTAGAGGGATTAGTGGTGCTTAAGAAGTTAGATGTAACTACAGGAGCAAAAAGGTAAATTGACCAAACTATACTTATGAGCATCTGTGAAGGGTTATCATACTATTGATTGGTTATATCCAATGGACACAGAAATATATCTGTAGTAAGGAGAGTTCAGCTGTCCGTCTTTAGTAGAATGCCTGGCAGTTAACGGATCGTGGATCTTGTGGCTAAAGAGTTTACTTAGGTATTAACGTACCGTTGGAGCTTCGAGCCATAGGTCCAAAAGGTCCCCTTGGTAGCTCAATGGATTTATGTTGAGAATCAGTTTTTGGGTCGGTTTGAATTGTTCAAATTGAGAAGAGGGAGTTTGATTATATATGATATGATTGAACTTGTTAATTATGTATGATATGATTGACTTTATTTATAAGATACATTAATTGGAGGAAAATAGATATAAATATGATTTATATCTACTGGAGGAGAAAACACTATGGTTGATATATGATATTAAACTATAGGTTAATGAATATAATATGTTTATATTTACTATTTTTTTAATTGGACAATTATAGGATAATTGGCCATCGTTTTCTCCGTAAATGTGCGTTAGTGGGAAGTTCCATACGGTTTTCGTAACTGAAGAATAAATTGAAAATTGTTTTTATTTTGCAAAGACACACAGTGGACACACGGTTAATTGCTCACAAAGATGCTTGCTGCCTATCACTTAGTAAATCAGAGACTATACGATAGCTTGAGTTTATTAAACGATCGCTGACACATATGCACTGCTTTCTAAATGATCGCCTACCTACACTAAACGATTGTCTAGTGCTGAGCTTTTACTAAGCGATTACTGCCCGTTTCCTACATGATCGTGTACTTCATCTAAATGATCAAACACTTTGTCTATACAATAGAATTAGCTTTCTCCTACTTGCTTGATCATTGTATACGATCTCTTTTCCTTCTCCTCTCTACCAAATTCGAACGGAGCCCACTCTTTAGATTTTCACACTGAGAATACTAAGGGTTCCAAGTGGTGGTGTCATCCCCTTCTTCCTACTGTTCATGTGAAGGCCGATCGTGGTAGACGACCAGACTTTTGGTGAACGATAGCTTGCCGTTCTAGCGAGAGCGAGAGCGAGAGCGAGATCATCCATTCGTGGAGAGTACGAGATTTTTCAAGGAGAAACGTTCTTCAATTGGTAAGTTTTCTTGTTCTTGTGTTGTTTAATCTTAAAGCATGCTGGTAATTTTACAATATGATGGATATTTGTTTGATTGAATGTGAACGTGGTAATTCTGTCACAATGTCTTTGGAAAGATCTACTTCCGCTCAAAGGTACTCTTGTATAAGAGTTCCTTCAATTGGTATCAAAGCTAGGTTTTTGATATTCCAAATTCATTGATGCAAAGAATTGCATTTGCATTCTCGGTGGGTAAAAGCATGTCTACTCTTTGTTTAAGCATTAAATCACTTATGGATGTGTGGGATTATTAACTGTTATCGAGTCTATAATTTCAATGTAGTTTGAGTCTGTGAGTAGTTCGTGAAGAAGCTTCATAGCAAGGGTTGTTGTTCTTCAAGGATGAAGACGACCAAGCATTGGTCGGGTCGTGTAAATGATGGGGTAGACGATCGCTGAGTATTGGATACTCGGGAGCTATTTTACGTGCGCGTACTAGACAATCGTTTAGCTCAACAAGCTTCATCACTTAGTTACTGACTAAACGATCGCAGAGTAAATCATTTACCTGCGTGTTAAGTGATCGTCTAGACGATCGGGCTTCGTGGCTTCATTGTCGTCTAAACAATCGTTTAGCATCTGCACGTTTTCGTCTTGTGCGCTTCACCATTGTTTACTCGGAGGTGTTTACTAAACGATGGGAGCTTCGTCCGGCGGTTCAAGACACGGTTCACTTGTGAACCAGTTTGCTCAGTGGAAAAATGTAATAGATAGAGTTTTTCATTCCTGTTTTAGAGGTGGTTCATCCCAGCCCATTAATTTGTGTTAATATACATAGGATGTATGTTTTATTTATATGCCATATGGTATGCCATATAGAAAAATCCCACCTTAGGTTATGTATTAGTCATGCATCATCTCTTTATTGTAAGTGTTATGATTTAGAGAAGCGTGATTTAAATTACATAAGAGCATGCTCATGCATCATATAATATAAGAGTAATATTTATGCATGCATAAAGCATTGACATGCATCATCTTTGTATTATAAATGTTATAGTATAAGGGTGTATGGAAAGCATGTGTGCTTGGTTGTTACTTGTATATAAAAGTTATGTATAGTAATGACTGGACATTGCATGAAGCATGTCACATAGGTTAATTTATAAGTGTTATAAATACCTTGTTGTGTGGCGATGTATGTTTTAGTTGTTCTTTTATAAAAGTTATAAAGAAATTAGAACTAAAATCAATAAGAAAGGCATGCAAACTTAGGTTTAAATCATGGTTTTAAAAGTGTTTTAAAACTTGGTTGAGATAGACTTAAGATCACGGTTCTAATATGATTAGCAACCTTAGGCTTTAATCTTTTAATCAGTTTAATAGGATTAAATTGACTAATAAAAAGTTAAAGTGTAGCAAATCTATCTATAAGAGACCTTTTGTCTAAGGCGGGTTCTGTCTAGGCTGGGGTATTTAAGGTGACGAAAACGTAACACCCTTACCTGGGAACCTTCCTAGAAAGATGAATTAGATAGATTTGATGCATGTATGCATGATTAAGGACAATCCATTAAAGAGTTTAATGTGACTACCTTAACTTGTTTTATTACAAAGACAAAAGTTGTTTTTGAGCAGATTAAAAATGACTTAGACTATAATCAGTAGTCAGGTTGTCTAGGTTAATGAAACCCTAGGTTGAACATTCAGTGGGAGGTACTTGGAGTATCTGATACTTCATTTAAACCTCTTCGCGTTTCTCCCTTAATTTTCCACACAGTGAGATTTATCCTCAGCCTCGTGGCACCCTGAGAGTGTCTCCCTAAAGGATGGTGTTTAGGTAGATCAATATCAAGGTGGATGGAGAGAATGTTCATAGTAAGTGGGAGCGGAAAGTGCGACAGCATATCCCATGGTCTCTCTCGTTAGGTTGAATAAAGTTTCTACGCATCGACTCGAGGCACCCTGGGAGTGTCCCCTTATAGGATGACAGTTTTGCGCGTTTCTTTATTTAATCTTTTGTATAGGATAAGGTTACTTAGTCTCTTGTCCTAATGTGCTTCTTCCCTACGGTGGGCGCATTACGGCGGGACTCTGGGGCCAAAACGAGGTGTTACACTTACACGAAATTGTTAAGGTTTAATAGTTCTTGATCGAATAAATGGTGGCTGTTAGATTCAGTTCCAAGAGTTGGTTTTGGCTGATGGTTGATAATGTCTCATCCCAGTGAAGGGGCATCAGATCACCCCACCGATGACGTTTGTCCTGCCTTACTGGGGCATCATTGAAAAATAGAAGTCTTATCACTTAGGATACTTAGAAACTGTTTTGCTAAAACTAATTGGTTAAAATTTGGTTTAACAAAGTCTTATAAAAGTTTGTTCGTCTTTCTGCAACAGTTTTAAAAATGGCAACAACCACAATTGCATTGTTTAGCACTAAAAAACTGACTGGTGACTACTATTCGAGTTGGAAACATATGATCAGAACGATACTCAAAATCAAGGATCTCATTTTTTCCCTTACAGAGGTCTGTCCTCCTATTCCAACTCTAAACGCCGCTCGAAATATTCGGGAGGCATATGAGCGATGGACACGGGCGAACGAGAAGGCTCGAGCCTATATCTTGGCTAGTCTTAGGGATGTGTTGGCCAGGAAGCATGAGCCCATGGTCTCAATGCGTGAGATCATGGAGTCCCTACGGGGGATGTTCGGACAACCATCTAGACAACTCAAGCATGTGGCTCTAAAATACATCTTCAACTCCAAAATGGAGGAAGGCACCTCTGTTCGTGAACATGTGCTTAACATGATGGTTTACTTTAAAGTGGCAGAGATGAATGGGTCTAGAATTGATGAGGGTATTCAGGTTAGCATCATCCTGCATTCAATGTCAGAGAGTTTCCTCCACTTTGTTAGCAATAAGATTCTTAACAAAATGGAATATACCCTTACAACTCTCCTTAACGAGTTGCAGACCTATCAATCTTTACTGAAAAGTAAGGAGAAGAAGGAGGTGAAGCAAATGTTGCTTCATCTTCTAAGACCTTTCATCGAGGTTTGACCTCAGGGACGAAGTCTGCACATTCTACTTTTAACTCTGGAAAGGGGAAGAAGAAAAAAGGTGGTAAGGGGAATGGGAAAGCGCTTGCTAATCTGCCACCTGTCGCCCAGAGAAGGTGTCCATTGCCGGTTAAAAAAGGAAAATGTTTCCATTTCAACCAGGACGGACATTGGAAAAGGATTTGTCCTCATTATCTGAAGGATAGGAAGGTTGCCAAGGCTAAGGCCAAGACAAACAAAGGTAAATGTGATTTACTTGTCCTAGAAACTTGTTTAGTGGAGAATGATGATTCTGCTTGGATAATTAATTCGGGTGCCACTAATCATGTTTGTTTTTCATTTCAGGGGATTAGATCCTTGGGGCAGTTGGAGGCTTGTGAGATAACGATGCGAGTAGGCATTGACCACGTCGTCTCAGCTGTGGCAGTGGGAGGCATCCGGTTAACTTTACAAAATAGATTTCTTGTTTTAAAAGATGTTTTTGTAGTTCCCGAGTTAAAAAAGAACAACTTAATTTCTGTAAAGTGTCTGCTACAATGTAAATACACTATTTCGTTTAATGTGGATAAAGTGTTTATTTATAAAGATGGAGTTGAGATTTGTACAGCTAAACTGGAAAATAACTTGTATGTGCTAAGACCGTTAGCCTTAAGTTCCCTCCATAATATAGAGATGTTTAAATCTGTCGTAACTCAATCTAAACGTCCATGAATTTCTCTAAAAGAAAATACCCAACTTTGGCACCTTCGATTGGGTCACATCAATCTTAATAGGATTGAGAGGTTGGTGAAGAATGCCTTCTAAGTGAGTTAGAAGAAAATTCTTTACAAGTGTGCGAATCTTGCCTTGAGGGTAAGATGACTAAAAGACCTTTTACTGTAAAAGTTTATCGATCCAAAGAGCTTCTAGAGTTAGTACATTCTAACCTTTGTGGTCCTATGAATATGCGAGCCCGAGGAGGCTATGAGTATTTTATCAGTTTTATTGATGATTACTCTACGTATGGGTATGTTTATCTGATGCAATAGAAGTCTGAATCCTTTGAAAAGTTCAAAGAGTTCAAGGTTGAAGTTAAAAATGTATTGGATAGACAGATTAAAACACTTCGATCAAATCGAGATGGATAGTTTTTGGATTCGGGGTTCTAGGACTATTTGATAGAACATGGAATCATTTCTCAACTCTCAGCGTTGGGTACACCTCAGCAGATGGTGTAGTGGAGAGGAGAAATAGAACCTTGTTGGACATAGTTCGTTCGATGATGAGTTATGCTTCCTTACCAGACTTGTTTTGGAGTTTTGCAGTGGAGACTATGGTATACATACTCAATTGTGTTCCTTCTAAGAGTGTTGCGAGAATGCCTCTGGAGTTGTGGAACGGGCGTAAAGCTAGTTTATGTCATTTCCGCATATGAGGTTGCCCAACACATGTGCTTGAGGTTAATCCGAAGAAGTTGGAACACGATCGAGATTATGCCTCTTTGTAGGCTACCCCAAAGGTTCACAAGGGGGTTATTTTTATGATCCGTCGGAAAATAGGGTGTTTGTTTCCACGAATGCTACTTTCCTGGAGGAGGATTATATTAGGGAGCACAGTCCACGTAGTAAAGTCGTATTATGTGAGCTTTCCAACGAAACTACTAAAACTTCAATAAGAGTTGTTGAAGGGCCTACTTTATCAACAAGAGTTGTTGATGACAGTTCATCTGGTAGGTCGTTCCACCTCAAAAGTTGAGGGAACGTCGATGCAGTGGAAGGGTTGCAAACCCACCCCTTCACTATCTAGGTTTCACGGAAATCCTGGCTATGGTAGCTGATGGGGACGTTGAGGATCCATTGTCTTATCAGAAGGTAATGGAGGATGTTGACCAGGATGAATGGTCAAAGACATAGATCTTGAGATGGAGTCGATGAACTTCAACTTAGTATGGGATCTTGAAGATCAACCTGATGGGTTTAGACCTATAGTTTGTAAATGGATCTACAAGAGGAAACGGGGTGCCGATGGGAAGGTGCAAACCTTGAAGGCTCAACTTGTAGCAAAGGGTTATACCCAGGTGGAGGGAGTCGACTATGAGGAGACTTTCTTTCCTGTTGCCATGTTAAAGTCGATTCGCAACCTCCTGTCCATTGCTGCTTATTATGATTATGAGATTTGGCAAATGGATGTCAGGACGACCTTTCTCAATGGAAATCTTGAGGAGACATTCACATGGTGCAACCCAAGGGAATAATTACCCAAGGTTAAAAGCAAAAAGTTTGCAAACTGAATCGATCCATTTATGGGCTGAAACAGGCATCTTGATCTTGGAACATTTGATTTGATACTACGATCAAATCATACAGCGTTGACCAAAACATTGATGAGTCTTGTATCTATAAGAAGTTCGTCAACGGTTCAGTAGTTTTCTTCGTGTTGTATGTAGATGATATCCTACTCATTGGGAATGATGTAAGTCTACTGACTATAGTTAATAACTGGCTAGCGACCCATTCCAAATGAAAGATTTAGGAGAGGCTCAATTTTTTTTGGGAATATAGATCTTACGAGATCGTAAGAACAAAGTGCTAGCACTTTCTCAAGCATCGTACATTGACAAGATTTTGTTCAAGTACTTGATGTAGAACTCCAAAAGGGGCCTACTGCCGTTCAGGCATGGAGTCACTATGTCTAAGGACATGTGTCCTAAAATGCCGCAGGAGGTTGAGGAGATGAGACGGGTCTCATATGCATCTATTGTTGGCATTTTGATGTATGCGATGCTCTGTACTAGGCCAGACATTTGCTATGCTATGGGAATAGTCAGTAGGTATCAGTCTAACCCAGGCCATGATCACTAGGCCGTAGTTAAGAACATCCTCAAGTATCTATAGAGAACGAGAGACTACATGCTCGTGTATGGATCTAGGGATTTGATCCTTACTGGATACACAGATTCCGACTTTCAGATTGATAAGGACTCTCGAAAATCCACTTCAGGGTCAATTTTTACTCTTAATGGAGGAGCTAAGGTGTGACGAAGCACTAAGCAGGGGTGCATTGCCGACTCCACGATGGAGGTCGAGTACGTAGCGACTTGCAATGTTGCTATGGAGGCCGTTTAATTCAGGAAGTTCCTGACAGAGCTGGAAGTTTTTCTAGACATGTCTACGCCCATCACCTTCAATTGTGACAATAGTGGTGCTGTCGCGAACTCCAAGGAGCCAAGGAATCACAAGCACGACAAACACATAGAGCAGAAGTATGATCTGATTCGGGAGATAGTGCATCGAGGGGACGTGATCGTCACAAAGATCACTTCGGAGCACAACGTTGCTGACCTGTTTATGAAAGTTCTCACGACTATAGTGTTTGAGGGTCACCTTCAGAGCATGGGTCTACGGGATCGCCTACGGTTGGACTAGGGCAAGTGGGAGATTTTATTTTACTGGGCCTTAGTGCCCTAGTTTTTGGGTTTTATGTCCTAAAAACTCGCAGTTTGTAAAATAATAAAAATTTTCTATTATCAATATACTTGTTATTGATCTCATAAATTGTATGAAATTCTAAATCCGATAAACTAAGACCCATGACTATTGTATGAGTACTTGAACTTTATGTGGAGACATAAGAGTGGATCGGGTTCGAGTAAATAGTCAAAATGATCTATGGTACATGAATGAGGCTGGGTACCTTATTCTGGTAACACCATTGGATGCGGTCTACTCTGTAGTTGTTACAAAGAGTTGTAAAGTGCTACATACGATGTGATCCTAATTCGTACATGTTATGACATGAGAAGTGGGAGTGTCCTATGCAAACTCAGGACCAAGAAATAAGTCACTCTTACTTTATAACGTTGTTTACTGTTTAAGATAGATTATTTCACCTAGATGACCTAGGTAACTCGATCTTAATCCTGAGCTAACTATGAACTCTTTAATTTCTCATTTAAATTTGTAATTGGCTCTTGCTGGATGAGCTTTAATCTGTTTCCAAGAGTCTATAATTTATTTGAAGTCATTAAAGTTGAAATTAAGCTGTAAATCGAAGAAACAAGCAAAGAGACCGAGTTGCAGTTCCAGAAAATCAGCCTTTGTTCTTATCGTCGCTGAGGTTCTAGTTACTAAACAATTGTCTAGCGCCAGACACTACACGATGTGAAGAAAATAGAATATCGTATAGTAATGGGCGCTGGCCATTGTGATGTTGAATGCTAGACGATCGTGTACCTGCGGGAGCTAAACGATACATTTAATTTGCTATACGATAGCATTAAACGATCGTTTAGCTTTGGCGTGGGAACTAAACGATACGTTAAATTTACTATAAGATGGTACTATGCGATCTTTTAGCAACAATGTTCTCTAAGTGATGCGATGAAGTGGTACACGATAGCACTGAGCGATCGTTTGGATCCAGAGCTAAGCAATCGTGTAGACGAAGTGCTAAACGATGCGTTGAAGTTCCTATGCAATAGAACTAAACAATCGCTTACCTATGATGCTGAATGACGCGATGATGTTCTATACGATGGAGCTAAGCGATCATTTAGCTACGACGAATACTATACAATGACATGAAGCACTAAACGATCGACTTTATGCATTAGACGATGGAGCTAAGCGATCATGTAGTAAATTTTCCGTGCTAAACGATGGACCTGCGCGATAGTGTGAGACACTAAGCAATCGTGTAGCTTCCTTTGGCACTAGACAATGACACTATGTGATAGAAGGAAAATATTACACGATCGTGTAACTTTTCTAAACGATCAAGGATTTACTAAACGATCTGGCAAAATGCAAGATGATGGTCATCATTACTAAACGATGAGAATTAGCGAGATGTTGAACATGTGCAAGGGCTGCCGGTTCGATCGGTTCTCTTGTGGTCTGGTCCAGCTCAGCTTTGAATAGTTCTTGGTTGGTCCAGTTCAGACTTGGCTGGTTTAGTTCAGACGGTTCGGGTCTGGTTCAAGCTACTTGAATTCATTTTGGAGCGGTTCGAAAGCTGTTTTTTAATAATTAGGTTTTGTTTGCTTGTTTTTGCCAAAACTAAAAACCATATCAGTTTGTGTTTAATTATTTATGCATTTGATATATGTTATAATTAAATAAATCTTATATGTGCATATAGTATGTCATTTAGATTTAAAATCCCACCATAGGAAGCATGTTACATGCATTGAAAGTATGTTATAATTGTTATAATATATAGTATGCATGTTAGGGTTTCTTGTATTTAATATAAATGTTATATTAAATTTGAATGCCTCATGTATGTTATGGATGAATAGCATGTCTAAAGTTTTATAAGTTGTTATAAAACTGGGTTAGACATTTAAAATCTATACACAACAGCTGCATACTCACGTAGGTTGACCACCTGTTTTAATTGTTAACACTTATAAAACCTAGGTTACAAACTCAACCAGTATATAATCCTATCTAAGGCTGGGGGTACTTAAGTTGACGGGTTATGGAACACCTACTTAGGGATTATGACCAAATTATTGAGCGTTGGTAACCGATTTTATGAGCATACGTGAGTGATGTGAGTTAATAAAATGGTTTATCACCTAGACATCAGAGGTTAAAATCCAATTATAAGAGTTATACATGGATAAACCATATAGACTTAGGGTTATTTTATCAGCCGAAAAGAACCTAAGTATAAATCTACTTAAAATAGAACACTTCAGTGGCAGTTTAACAACTTCTATATGATAGAGTTATTAAAAAACTTTAGTGGGAGAATAACAACATATATGATATGTTATTTTTAGCTCTCATGTCTCTAAGAGTTCACAATCCAGATTTAAGCGGTACTTCGTGTCACCCTGGGAGTGACCTCCCTTCAGAATGTATTTTTTTTAGCTTATCTAGATTACGGTGAATAAGAGGAAGTTGTTGAAATATAAGTTTATTATACGATAAATAGATTTCAACTACCACGTCTCCACATAGTTTACACCGTGAGATTCATATGATGCTTCGTGTCACCCTGGGAGTGACCTCCCTTCAGAGAGTGTTTAGTATGAGTCAATATCAAGGTAAACAGAGAAAGTAGTTCTTAATAAGTGGGTGAAAGATAGGTATCAATATATCCTACGGTCTCCTTCATTAGTCTGAACTGTGAGATTCCTATGTTGCACCTACTGGTTAGCTTTAAGCGGCTCTTTGCTAGTCGTTTAGCGATGGCTATTAATGGTTTATAAATGTGATGAAATAATGGTATGAAATTGTGGTGGTGAACTATGCGTTGCACATGCAAGTAATCCTTGTAAAATCCAGGGTCGAACACAAGGACTACTAAGACAATATGCGATGGTAAGTTTTGATTCCTTTGTGGTGATAAAAACAATAAGTTGGTTGGTATGTTTGTTTAAAGTATAAATCCAACGCGGCAGAGTTGAGTAAAGAGTTAATAACAGTGAAAGTTACAATGAGTATGCGGAGAACGAGTTGAGAAGGGCTTTAGCTAACATTTCCTAAGATTGCATTCAAGTTATGTGATCATGCTACACACACACAACAACATGTCATCTTTCAATGCAAATGCCATAGTTCCTAATTTTAGGACACAAGCGAGGTATACGATAATGTCTATAGGAATTATGTCTAAGATTCTTGTCTAGGCGATGATGAATGATGCACACATACACAAGGCGACCACATATTATCATATCCTATTTCTAGGGTGCATGCGATGCATGATAGCAAACAGAATTTATCTCTAAGTCTCTATCTCTTGTTTATAGGGTTCTAATCTGACTTTCTCAAGCCTAGATTCTAACTTGACTCTCTCAAGTCTAGGTTCTTTCTTTAGACTATTCTCTCAAGTATCTCTAAAAGGTGATGAGCACATACATAAGACAAGATGATCGCATAAAATGAAGATCTTAGGTCATGCTAGCTAAGTGCTTCTCAACCCATTTAGAAATTTAGTTACTCATGCACAATGAGAAGAGATGGAATAGATGTAGAGATGCAGATTCCATTTTATAAATAAATCAGTATACAAAACAATAATGGAAGATAGGGATAAGAAGCCTGGTAGCAATGTCTTGCTTCCCGAGGCTTTTACACTGTGTTTTACTCTACTCTGCCCAAAAGAATGTTCTTGCTTTCACAATAGTCGATCCTCTTTCCATTGCAGCACTTCCCGGCGTCTCTCGAACTAACCAGGAATGATTTTCGGCATCTTCTCTCTTCGCTCACCTCCACCTTCTAAGTATATGAATTATAGACTAATGGCTATCTATGATCTATTTTCTATGTATATGGAGAATTGTGCAAATATCGAACTCCAAAACTCCGAACTGGAATTGGAACTCTTTTAACAGTGGTGGCCTTCGGTATTTATAGAGCTTCAAGGTGAAGAAGCTTTACTCTCAAATGATTGCAATAATGGGAGGTCATTAAATCCCTGTCTGATGCACACCGAAAAGTTGAATGTACTTGCTACAGTGTGTCGTTAATGGCTTGTCAACTAAATTTGGATTCGACCGTCGTCAGCTTTCCGTCCCATCATGATTTATTATGCTTTCACCTTGATGCGCCGTCTTTATGCGGCCGCCTTCTTGAGCAAATCTTCGTGAGCGCATTCGATCGCATAGCTTTGCGGTCGTAATCTTCTAATACGCTCGGGCACCGAATTTCTTGGATCGCAATTTACTTTGCGCCAATGCATTTTCCTGCACAAAATAAGCAAATTAGCTGCTTTAATCCGATGGGCGCATGCGATCACAATGTCTCAACTTAATGCTTTAGGACACGATTTTGCATGTTTCTACCGTCGCATTCCCACATTGTTTTATATCTTTGCATTGTAATAACGTGCATTTTTGCCCATTATCAGCTATCCCCATGGAGGGTTGTAACATAGGATTCGGAACAACCCAGGCTTAAGTAAAATGAATAGGGTTTTATAGTTTTGTCTTGGATATTGTCTTCTAGTTTGGAGGAAAGTTCATACCGCTCTATAAGATCTGAAAATGGTGGGTGATACTTACAAGAGCTATTCCGGGGATAGTGTTTGGTCAAAATTATTTGTTTTAGTGAAAGAGTATCTGACTGCCCCACAGTAGCACATATTCTGTCTCATTAAAATATCGTTGCAAATAAATAATGGTTATGGAATATTATTACTTTTTTGCTAAAACTTTATTTTGGATTTAATTACAATTTGCTAATTAGAATTTGTTTGAATTCTAGAATACTCACTTCTGATATTATTAACAGTAAAATCAGATCAACAAACAAATTACTAGCAGTTAATTACACCAACAGAGTTTTAACAGAGGATTGTACACTATCTCCCAACACATCTAAAATTATGAATGATGTAGATGAGAATGCTGAATTCGAACAATAAGATAAATATGATTTACTTATTATCGAAGCATGTTTAGTAGAAAACGATAAAATCTGGATAATTGATTCAGGTGCTACTAATCACTTGTGTACTATCTCACAGGAAACTAATTCCTGCAGACAGTTAATAGAAGGTGAAACAATTTTTAAGGTAGGGATCGGGGAGATTGTTTCAGCCAAAGCAGTTGGAGATATGAAGTTATTTATAGGAGATAAGTACATTCATTTGAAAAATGTATATTATATTCCTACTATGAAAAGGAATCTAATATCTGTCTCTTGTTTGCTAGAACAAAATTATAAAGTTTATTTCAAAAATAATGAAGTATTCATTAAAATGGGAAATAAATAGATTTGCTCTGCAAAATTAGAAAATAACTTGTACATGTTAAAACGAACTGAGGTAAAAGCTGTGTTGAACATAGAGATGTTTAAAACTGCTGAGACTCATAAGAAAAGGAAGATTTCTCCAAATGTTTATCTTTGGCACTTGAGACTGGGTCACATAAATCTCAACAAGATTGAGAGATTGGTTAAGAACAGTCTTTTAAACAAGTTGGAAGATAGTTCATTACCACCATGTGAGTCCTGTCTTGAGGGTAAAATGACAAAAAGATCTTTTTCTGGAAAAGGTCTTAGAGCCAAAGAAACCTTAGAGCTGATTCACTCAGACCTTTGTGGGCCTCTAAATGTTAGAGCAGGAGGAGGATTTGAATATTTCATCAGTTTTATAGATGATTATTCAAGGTATGGGCATGTTTACCTAATGCACCAAAAGTCTGAAACTTTTGAAAAGTTCAAAGAGTATAAGGCTGAGGTTGAAAAAAAATTAGGTAAAAATATTAAAACACTTCGATCAGATCAAGCAATCACTCCGTTGTCTTTTAATCAAGCAATGAACGATATGGACAAAGACCAATGGATTAAAGCCATGGACCTTGAAATGGAATCTATGTATTTCAATTCTATTTGGGATCTTGTAGATTAACCAAAGGGGTAAAACCCATTAGATGCAAATGGATCTACAAGAGAAAACGAGACCAAGTTGGTAAGGTACAGATTTACAAAGCTAGACTAGTGGCAAAAGGGTTTACCCAAAGAGAGGGGTTAGATTTTAAAGAAACCTTCTCTCCAGTTGTCATGATAATGTCTATTAGAATACTCTTATCCATAGCCACATTTTATGGTTATGAAATATGGAAAATGGATGACAAGACATCTTTTCTGAATGGCAATCTTGAAGAGAGTACCTATATATCTCAACCAAAAGGGTTTATATAGCAGGGTCAAGAGTAAAAGGTTTGCAAGCTTTTCTGGTATTTTATGGATTAAAACAAGCTTCTAGATCCTGGAATATGAGATTTTGACACTGGGATAAAATCTTATTACTTTGAACAAAATATTGACGAACCCTGTGTCTACAAGAAAACCATCAACAAAACTGTCGCTTTTCTGGTATTGTATGTTGATGATATTCTACTCATTGGGAATGAGGTAGAATATCTAGCTGATGTTAAGAGATGGCTGACTTCACAATTCCAAATAAAAGATTTGGGAGAAGCACAGTATGTTCTTGGAATCCAAATAGTTCGGAATCGCAAGAACAGAACATTAGCTTTATCTCAAGCATCTTATATAGACAAGATGTTGTCTAGGTATAAAATGCAAAGTTCCAAGAAAGGATCTTTACCTTTCAGGCATGGAATTCACCTGTCTAAGGAACAGAGTCCTAAAACACCTCAAGAAGTTGATGAGATGAATCAAATTCCATATGCATCTGCAGTTGGGAGTTTGATGTATGCAATGCTGTGTACTCGTCCCAATATATGCTATGTCGTAGGAATTGTCAGTAGATTTCAGTCCAATCCTGGTCATGACCATTGGACTGCTGTTAAAAACATTCCCAAGTATCTTCGAAGAACGAGAGACTATATGCTCGTGTATGGTCCTAAGGATCTGATCCTTACTGGATACACTAATTCTGACTTTCAGACCGATATTGATTCGAGGAAATCAACTTCGGGGTCAGTATTCACTCTGAACGGAGGAGCAGTTGTGTGGAGGAGCATCAAGCAGAGTTGTATTGTGGACTCCACAATGGAAGTTGAGTATGTAACTGCAAGCGAAGCAGCAAAAGATGCAGTATGAGTCAGAAAGTTCTTGATAGATCTAGAAGTAGTTCCTAATATGCACCTGCCTGTCATTCTCTATTGTGACAACAGTGAAGCAGTTGGAAATTCAAAGGAACCACGAAGCCATAAAAGGGAAAAACATATCGAACAAAAGTACCATCTCATCAGGGAGATTGTACATAGAGGAGACGTCATTGCCACTCAGATTGCTTCCCAAGACAACTTAGCTGATTCATTTATGAAGACCCTCTCGGCTAAAGTAATCGATGGTCACCTAGTAGGACTAGGTCTACGAGTTTTGTATCAATAGGGCAAGTGGGAGAATTTATGGGTATTGTAATGCCCTAGTTTATTGTATTTTTACATTTTATTCTCTCCATATAAACTCAACATTGTATATTTTTGTACATATTGATCCACAAAGTTTTTTTTTTTTTTGAAGGAAATAAACATCCCAATGTGTAGATTGGATGCATTTGCACAGACCACTGACTCTCCCAAACTTAGAGAGTAGTAAGGATCATTGCCTAAAGCTAAAAACAAACTCATCAGGAATGAGGTAGAAGATATTTGAGCAGAGGTTTACACAATGAAACTTAGACTGTCAAACTTTGAAGAAGTTACTAAAGTGGGGTGAGCTGTGCAACTTTTAGTTAGTAGATGTAGTGAGTTATAAGTATCATGTATACTAGTTTATCAATGCATAAGAAAGCAAGCGGGCAAAGAAGAATTTCAGAAGGATAACACATAAAAGATAACAAGAAAGGATCTATTGAGCAGAATATCAATTTCGTCAATACTTAGAATTCATGCGGGGAAATAGCCATGCGTTGAATTATGGAGAAGATTCTTCTTCCAACCCATCGCACTGAGTGGAATTATTAATGCACCTACAAAGAAGCTCACACACATTCATCCAAGAAAGCAGCCGCAAATCCAAAATGACAATAATCAAATAAATAAACTAAAATTAACTAGGAAAGCAAAGTAAAGATAGAGTAGAAGACGTCCCTGGAGAAATTGGAGTGAAGCCACCGCAAGGAGTCTTCCATGCAGGAGATTGATCTCAACTACTTAGGTCGAGACTCATTGTCCTGACCATTGGAGTTTCTAGCAATTGTTGGACACATGTTTGTTGACATGCTCCTAAGACTGCTTTCAGCTCTTGCAACAGATAGCCTTTCTATCTTGGGGTCAACATTGAATTTTGGGCCCTCGCCTTCATTCAAATATTTTTTGCAACTTGGTCGCACAAGCTACAATACGCTCAAGACTAAAAGGGGTGCCTACAAAAACACAAAACTTAACAAACTATTTGCTACCAAGTCCCCGACAATGACACCAAAAACTTCTTGATAAAAATTGGGAAGAATATGTGATGCATGTCTTAGGCTATGCTTATGTTCCCATGCATCGGTGGTCATGCGTTGGAATGGAAAGTATGCGTTAATCTCGTATGCAATGACCATGTGTTGCTATCACAAGTTTTCTTGCTTTCTTGCCAAGTATAACAAGAACGCAAGTTTCTTGGGTGATCCGAGATTGAACTCAGGGACTTGTAACTTAATATGTTTGTGAAGCAATGCGTTTGAGGCGATGAATAAAAGTAAAAAGAAGAAGTTAATGGATTACACACTACTCCTACTCCTAACTAATCAGATTGAGCAATGGAAGACTTGCGATGAGAATTGGTAGATATGCAACAACTGTTAACGCATAGTAATGTTCATTATCTTAAGTAGCTCGAGTAATCCTAGCTTGCCACACTAATGCATCGCATACCTCTTGGTGGCTATGCCTATCTCTAGGAACAATGCATACTCTACTTTAGTGTGTTTTATCTTTTACCATCTCAGGCAGTTAGATGCAGTTAAATAACTCATAGACAAGCATTGCAATAGCCCATAGACAAGTGTTGCTACAGCTTCACACCAAGCAAAGAAGATTAACTCACTATACTCGCACAATACACACCTCTCAGTGGGTTTCTACATGCGTCCTATCTCTAAGCTACACAATTGAGTATACGATTGCCTTTGATAATTAAACGATGAAGGTAAACAATGATAAAGATAAAGAAGATGAAGAAGATGGCATGTAAGGAATTAAGATATGCATTGATTACAAAATGTCTTAATATCTTAAGCTAAAATGTAATACAATACAGAGATCAGAGAAGAAATGAAAGGCTCTGCGTCAAGGCTGCGGGTGGTGCCATGGATGGATGGTGGAGATGTCTCTCTCGAGCTCTATCTTTGACGAAAGCTCCGGTTGTCACTTAGAATGGTTTATGGAAATGAAGAATCCTCACAGAAAATCTCACTCATGCTCTCATCTGTAATCGCAAACATCTGCCTTAAGACAGAAGCTCAGATTCTTTGAAGTAAAGGTCCCAGGTGCTATTTATTAAGCTCAAACGCCGATAGCCTTCATGATTGAATTCTGCCCCACTGCAACCTTTGTCGTGGTATGGGCAATGTCAACATCACCTTATCTTATTGATACTGCCAAGGTATGCGTTCGTGCTTGCTTCTCTTGAGGTGCCAACGCATTTCATCTACCTTACGAGCAGACTTCTATCGATCTGTGGATGCAACATCCCATGCGGCAAACTTAATCAATTCATGCGTTCAACGACCGCCGCATGCGATCAACTGTTATAATATCTACAAAAATGATGCATGGTATAGGGTTAGTGAGGATTTTTGGTACTGTTTGACGCAAGCTCACTTTTCACATGAAGTTTTAGTATTATCAACACATATTCTTGCTTATTGGCCCTCATAATTCTAAGTAAAAGACTATAAAAGCTTCCATTTCTATGAGCTATCAGTATTGTAATGCCCTAGTTTATTGTATTTGTACATTTTATTCTCCCCATGTAAACTCAACATTGTATATTTTTGTACATATTGATCCACCAGAGTTTTAGTCCAAGTGGGAGTATTGTTGGGTTTTATGTCCTAAAAACTCGCAGTTTATAAAATAATAAACATTTTCTATGATCAATACACTTGTTATTGATCTCATAAATTGTATGAAAGTCTAAATCCAATAAACTAAGACCCATGACTATTGTATGAGTATTTAAATTTTATGTGGAGACATAAGAGCGGATCGGGTTGGAGTAAATAGTCAAAATGATCTATGATGCATGAATGAGGTTGGATACCTTATTCTGGTAACACCATTGGATGCAACCTACTCTATAGCTGTCATAAAGAGTTATAAAGTGCTACATAGATGTGATCCTAATTCGTACATGTTATGACATGAGGAGTGAGAGTGTCCTATGCAATGAGTTTGCATAAGATCAGGACCAAGAAATAAGTCACTCTTGCTTTATAACGGTGTTTACTGTTTAAGACAGACTATTTCACCTAGATAACCTAGGTAACTCGATCTTAATCCTGAGCTAACTATGAACTCCTGTTTATTCGGGATTACCCTTAGATTTGCATAGTTGAGGGTTGGCTACACAGCGTCGGCTCAATAAGACTCCCATTTCAGGGGTAAGACCGGATAGATAGCTGGGACATAGGGTGCAAGACGGAGTTCATACCTACCCGATTTAGGGATAGAAGAAAGGTTGTACTCTTAAGTACTGAATCTAGGTCTTGAATAAGGGGCCCCACCCTCTCACTGGGCTGAGAGATTTTGGTTTAGTGAGGATCACAAACCAGGTGTTCATTAGAGGATCAGTAGGGACTTGAGGAATAAGACGTAATCTCGGGGGTAAAATAGATATTTGACACGGTCGTTGTTACGAACAACCTGTGAAGGGTCGACTTGCTGATTATGGTTAAATCAGGTGGACATAATATATCTATAGTGAGAGGAGTGCAACTATGGACTTTAGTGGAATGACCCATTAGTTAACGAATGAGGATTAATTTGGTTTAATGTGTTTAGCCAATTAATCTCAGATCGTTGGAGCCCATGATCTATAGGTCCACGAGGTTCCCCTACTAGCTCACAACGGGCTAGCTCTGGAATAGCGTGATAAGTTAATTTGAAACATTCAAATTAGAATTAAGGGAATTAGTAATTATATGAGATATAATTATGTTTAATTTTAGAATTAAACGGAATAGGAGAATTTATATATCTAAATATGATTTAAATATATAAAGATGAATATGTGTTAAATTAATTTAATATTTGATCTTAAATTAATTAAGTTTTATTTAATAATTAATTTATGAAAGTAATTAATTTTTCATTTTTTAAATCAAAATAGATTTTATAAAATCAAAATAGATTTTATAAAATCAAATTTTGATTTTTGGATAAAATTGAGAAATTGGAAAACCAAAAACACACAAAATGGAAAAAAGAGTTTTTCCATTATCCATCACCTAAGTAATATCTTGGCCTTGTCTTCTCCAAGCATGAGTTATAACTCATGCAACTCTTCTCTTTGCATGTTGATCTGCAATATAATGAAGAGATTGGAATGAAAATCGGGCGTGCAATAGAGAATTTTAGAGAAAATTCAGGTTGAAGAAAGGGTTCTTCAATAAGGTTGCTGCAGTGAGCTTTTCTCCTTCTACCCTTGATTCAAGCTTGTTTTGAGTCTCACAACTCAATCTAGAGCACCAAGAGAATAGTGGGGAAGTTTTTGAGGTGGTCTACAACAAGATTTAGAGAAGATTGCAATTGGTGAAGGAGCTTTGAAGAATTTCTACAAGAGATATGTCTTGAAATTCATTTTTTCTGCAAAAGCATGCTTTATATTTTGCCAAAATTAGTGAATTTGAGTGCTTAGATGATCCTTGTTCTTCCGCTGTTGTTGATACAATCATACGCTAGTATATTGTTTTGTACTAGTTTTTGTACACCCTACTCGCTTTAAGACAAGTGGGAGATTGTTGGGGATGATGCTCTAAAGTCTCGTGTCCTGTAGTTTGTGATGTATAATATATGACCTTTCTTCACTACTTTTCTTTACACATTGGATGTTTTATTTTCTTTACCACAAACCAATAAACTAAAATCCCTGGTTGTCATTATGTAACTTAAGCATGTATGTGGTGACATACGAGTGGATCATTTCTAAAGTGATAATCAAAATGGTCTTTAGTATATGGATATAGAAGTGAAATCTCATCCTGGTGACGCTACGGATGCAGCCCGCTTTGTGGAACAAGTTACAAGTGTTGTGACTTGCTGCAGATGGTCTGATACTGATCATTCATGTGGTGACGTGCGAGCGGGGGCGTTCTATACAAAGAGTTTATTTAAGATCTAACCACGAAGTGTTAACGTCTCATTAATAACGCCGTTCATGACAGAGACTTCATTTCACAAGGATGACCATAGGTAACATAACCTCAATCCTAAGTGAGTTGGGAACTCCTGCCTTTGCAGGCGATTCTTTGATTTGCATGGCTGCGAGTGGCTAGGTCGTCGACTTAAATCTACCACTTTGGGGATTTGTTTGATTTGGGAGCTGGAAACTCAGCTACACAAGATGGAATTCAGTCCTTCCCTAAAGTAGGGGTAAGTAGATAGATTGCTCCCTTAAGGGTTGATCTCGGGGCTTGAATGATGTGGCACCACACACCTTCTCATGACTCGAGAGGTGTCCACACATAGCAGGACTATGTTGTATTGTTCATTAGAGGGATCAGTGGTACCTAAGGAGTTAGATATAACTACAGGGGAAAAACGGTAAATTGGCCTAACTATATTTACGAGCATCTGTGAAGGGTTATTGTACTATTGATTGGTTATATTCGATGAACGCAGAAATATATCTGTGGTAAGGAGAGTTTAGCTGTCGGTTTTTAGCGAAATGTCTGGCAGTTAACGGATCGTAGATCTCGTGGCTAAAGAGTTTAATGAGGTATTCACGTACCGTTGGAGCTTTGAGCCATAGGTTCATAAGGTCCTCTTGGTATCTAAATGGATTCAAGTTGAGAATTATTTTTTGGATTGGTTTGAAATGTTCAAATTGAGAAGAGGGAGTTTGATTATATATGATATGATTGAACTTGTTAATTGTGTATGATATGATTGACTTTATTTATGAGATACATTAATTGGAGGAAAATGGATACAAATATGATTTATATCTACTGGAGGAGAAAACACTTTGGTTGATATGATATTAAACTATAGGTTAATGAATATAATATGATTATATTTATTATTTTTTTAATTGGATAATTATAGGATAATTGGCCGCCATTTTCTCCGTAAATATGCGTTAGTGGGAAGTTCCATTCGGTTTTCATAACTGAAGAATAAAATGAAAATTGTTTTCATTTTGCAAACACACACAGTTGACACACGGTTAATTGCTCACAAAGGGGTTTGCTGCCTATCGCTTAGTAAATCAGAAACTATACGATAGCTTGGGTTTACTAAATAATCGTTGACACATGTGAGTTGCTTTCTAAACGATCGTCTACCTTGCACTAAACGATCGTCTAGCGCTGACTTTTACTAAACGATGATATAGACGATTGCTGCCCGTTTTCTACACGATCATGTACTTCATCTAAATGATCAAGCACTTTGTCTATACGGTAGACTTACCTTTCTCCCCCTTGCTTGATCGTTGAATACAATCTCTTTGGATTCTCACATCTACCAAATTCGAACAGTGCCCACTCTTTTTCCTTCTGTTCGTGTGGAGGCCGTTCATGGTAGATGACTGGAATTTTTATGAACGATAGCTTGCCATTCTAGCGAGAGCGAGAGCATCCGTTCGTGAAGAGTACGAGATTTTTTGAGGAGAAACGTTCTTCAACTGGTAAGTTTTCTTGTTCTTGTTTTATTTAATCTTAAAGCATATCGATAATTTTAAAGTATGACGCATATCTGTTTGATTGAATGTGAATGTGGTAATTCTGTCACAATGTCTTTGGAAAGATCCGCTTCCGCTCAGAGAGTTTATTGAGCGGTTATTATGTGAATCGGATACTCGGGAGCAGGTTGACGCATGTGCACTAGACGATTGTGTAGCTTAGCAAGCTTCATCGCTTAGTTTCTGACTACACTTCAATATTGTTTACAACCTGGTCTCACAAGCTTCAATATTGTTTACAACATGGGAGCATGTTGCATTCATTATATTGCGATCATTTGAAAAAAAAAAAAAGTTGAAGTGAGATTTTGAGAATAATAACTCCACTGTCAACGCAATGGGGAAACCCATGTTGATAAGAGTTAAGCTGTGAAAGGCACTTGCTTGATGTTGGATGTCCGCATGACACACGTGGGGGCAAGCCAAAACGAAGACAAGTCGCCAGGATCAGCGCATAAGTGCAACTCCTCTATACGGTGCAAGTTGAAACAAATGAGACAAGAGTTGAGTTGAATATGGAACGCAATTGAAGTTGGATGCCCGCATGACATACGTGGGGATAAGCCAAAACAAAGGGCGTAACCAGGTTCAACACCGCATTTGAATAAGTCATCGCAAAATTTTGAAGTATTTGTTAATGAACGCATTCTTAAAAGCTAAAGACAAAATTGTGGCGAATGAATAAAGGTTGTTGAGCAAAGGCTTGTCGGATCTAAACTTAGACAAGATCTTTTTGAAGAATCAGCCAAAGTGGAGGAGAGTATTGTGGTGATGGTCAAAGGTGTGTGCTGTCTCTTATACACATCTAGATGTGTATAAGAGACAGATATTATGAGAAGCTGGTCATCGCAAAGGAAAGCATGAAGGTGAGTTAGAATTTCTTAAGTATAATGCATGCTCTGTCTCTTATACACATCTAGATGTGTATAAGAGACAGGGATAACACATGGTAAATGGGTCAACACAAGGTAGGTGGAATGAATGCATTAATGCATCTACCTCGAGAAAATTCAAAAGATGATATTGACATTTTACCCACCACGCCGTTGGTGGCAAGGGTTCAGAAAAGGACTAATGCGCTGAACGTCAGACTCAGAGCAGTCCGATTAATGCTATCGACGACCCAAACTCTATAAATAGAAGCCGATGAGCAGAAATTCAAGTTATCCAAGGTTTTCGCTTGAGGTTTGCCTAGGGCGGATCCTTGTGATCCAGAAAAACGCATGAGAAGATGGTTGAGAGTTCTTCACCTCCTTCATCCATTCCGAGTGACGACCAGAGCCTTCGATCGGAGCTAGATCTCAAGAGAGTCAGCTTCTCTGCCCATCCATGGCACCACTGGCAACCTTGACGCACATCCGCTGGAAGCAAAGTTTTGCTTCTAGCCGGTCATTTCTTTGTCCTTTCTTTTCCTATATTGTATTGTATGACATTTTGAATTAAGAAATTAATACAATTTTTTTTCAATGCATTTCTCTTTTTCCTTCGACTCCATCTCCATCTTCTTTGCTTAGCATCTTTACTTTCATTGCAACAGTTAGTGAGATTGCTTATGTATTGCATACTTAGTCATGTGGATTAGGATATGAAGATGGAACAACCTACCGAGAGGTGTGCGTTATGTGAGTGTGTGAGTGTGTGAGTAACCTTATTTGCTTAGTGTGAAGCTGCGGCAACGGCTATCTATAGGCTAACGCATTGCTTGTCTATGAGTAAAGTCAGCAACAACCAACTGCCCAAGAGAGTAAGTGGTTGGTCGCATTAAGCAATGTATGCATTGTTCACTAGAGATAGGAATAATCTTGCGTCAACCAAGTTCATACAGTTACCTTGTCCTATGAGCGCATCATTTATCATTTAGGCATGCTCGGGAGAGTAGTCTAAAACCAAAATCTAAGACTCGATAGAGCGGATTGGAACGCATAGACAAGAATGGGGAACTTAGAGATAAGCTTCGTTTGTTAACCTGCATCGCATGCACCCTAGGAATAGGAATGATATTATGTGGTTGCATATTTGTGTGGATGTCATTTTGTCATCGCATAAATAAGAAAAGAGGCTTATGTGTAGGCCCTGTAGAATTAGCGCATATATCACATGCGTTTTAGCATTAGAAGCCATAGCATTCGCACCGAGAGGTGGTTTGCTATTGTATGTTGGTTGCATGATCGCATGGCTTGCGTTGACTAAGGTTGCACTTGCGATCACTCTTAAGTATTGTAATGAAAACGTGTCCGTATTATATCTATTTTCTCACACATTTATTTCATGTCAAGGTCTGTCACATCTCTACCTTTCATGCATATTCTCATTGCGTTGTCTGTTAGATAGGAGTAGGAGTAGGATTAACTTAGCAACATCCCTTCCATTCATTTATTTAAACCACCGCATGCACATCATCGCAAACATATAGTTACAAGTCCCTATGTTCGACCTCGGATTACTTGAGAAACTTGCATTAGAATTATACTTGGTTCCAGCGCAAGAAAACTTGTGGCAGGATGCATGGTCATCACATACATTCATTAACACATTATCAGTCCAACGCATGACCATCAACGCATGACTATCAACGCGTATCTTTGGAACATGCATCGCATAACGCATAATGCATCCACGCGTTCACTGTCATTGCAATGGGAAACCCATGTTGATAAGAGTTAAGTTGTGAAAGGCACTTATTCGTAGTTGGAAGTCCGCATGACATACGTGGGGGCAAGCCAAAACGAAAGTAAGTCACCAGGATCAACGCATAAATCAATGACCGTAGCTCCACTGCCAAATAGGTATGAGTTTAGTCTGAAAAAGAGTGCATTGCTCGTAGTTGGATGTCCGCATGATACACGTGGGGGCAAGCCAAAACGAAGGCAAGGCACTTGGATCAGCGCAAGGTTAGAAAAAAAATAGCAATGAAGAAAATTTTTGTGCAAAGATAAAATCATTTGACACCCCGGTAGAAAATTTTCTTTTTGAAATAAATCATGCGATGTTTCGGAATTTAGTAATGTTCTTTTGAAAGTTAAGCTTTCAGTCCCTAGGTCTTAGAAATATTTTAAGAAGAGACTTGAATAAGACTTAAGGAAATTCTGGCATATAGGATTTGAACTAAGTATTCTTGAGAAATCTAAGAAAAGAACTTTGCGGTTGACTTGCTAAAGGAATCTTTAGCTTATGCTTGAGGACAAGCATTATTTAAATTTAGGGGTGTGATAACAGGTAGAAATGCACGTTATCATAGTGTTAAGTTCTTAAACAATGTTGGATTGCATTGATGAAATATGTTACTTTGCATCCATTAAGCATGAATTTCGTAATATTGCGGTCGCATGCATTTAGCACATTAGAACAGTTGATTTTTGTGCAGAATATGCGTTAACGCAATGCAAAGATTGCGATCATAGGAATTCATTGGTCGAACGCAACTTCACCGTAAGGTTTTTCCTTGATCGTGCTCGCAAACATTCGCCCAAAAAGGATCATCGCAACTTGGTCAGCGCAATATGGTGGGCGCATCCGGGTGAAAGGATAATTAAGAGCGATGGGACAGAAAGCTGATGACAGTCGAATCCAAATTAAGTTGACAGTCGATAACAGTCACAAAGTACATTAAGCTTTATTGTTAACAATTATCCGGTGCATCAGTCAGGAATTAAAGCTGTCCCATCTATACAACCAGGAGAGAGAAGCCGCCTTTCATCATGGATGCTCTATAAATACCAAGGACATTCTTCAGAGAAGGGGTTGGCGAGTCAAGCAGTTGATTAGTTCACTGTTTAGTTCACGCCTCTGTCCATAATTTTCCTTTCCATTTTAAGGCGGAGTAAGAGAAGAGTGGTGGTGCCGGAGATCGCTCAGGGAAACTCGAGAGAGAACCTTGGGGCGTAAGAGTAGAGAGCGGGCCGACTCTCGCGAGAGCGAGATTATCTTTAAGAGCACGAGTAGAACCAGTGTAAACGTCTGACAGCAAGAAATTTCTAACCAGGTTCTTTTATTATACTTGCATTGTTATTGTGTACTTCAATCTTCATATCTAAATAATGGAAGTTTAATTTCTACATCTGTTCACTCTCTAATATGCAATGAGTAGCTAAACTAGTCGAATGGGTTGAGAAAAACTAAACTAACATGACTAGGAAGTTCTTTGGTTTGCGATTGTCTTGTTTTTTGTTGTGCAAAACACCCCTTTAAGAGTTTACTCGAGACAAAGTCTAAAGAAAGAACCTAATGTCTCGAGAGAGCTAGGTTAGAATCTGGACTCGAGAGAGCAAGATTAGAAACTGTATAAACAAGAGATAGGGACATAGAGATAAACTCTGTTGTGTGGTTTTTCATGTTGTCCATCACATAAATAGAAATAGAGGTTTATGTGTAAACCCTGTAAGACTTATCATATATATTGCATGTGTTCTAGCCTTAGAAGCCGTGGTAATTTTCACCGAGAGGTGGTTTACTGTTGTATGCATGTTGCATGATCGCAAGCATGAACGCATTCTAGGGAGTATTAGCCGAAACCCTTCTCAACCTGTTCACCGCATATTCATCGCATCTCCCGTTTACCAACTCTTTTCAAACTCTGCCGCATTTGTTATTTATTTTTCATCAACACAATCAACAAACCCAACACTTTATTTATTTACCCAGTTACCGCAAAGTCTTCATAAAAAATTACCAACGCAATCTGTTTTCACAAGTCCCTGTGTTCGACCCTAGACTTACTAGAAAACTCAGAGGAATTTACACTTGGATTCCACGGGGGAAACTTAAGTGCACAATGCAATTCCATCAATGCATATCATCCATATTTCCACTTCACAAATACGAGCATCACATGCTCATGCATCATATAATATAATAGTTGTATTTATGCATGCATAAAGCATAGACATGCATCATCTTTATATTATAAGTGTTACAGTATAAGGGTGTATGGAAGCATGTTTTCTTTGTTCATTACCTGTATATAAAATTTATGTATAGTAATGAATGGACATTGCACGAAGCATGACACATAGGTTAAATTTATAACAAATACCTAGTTGTGTGGCAATGTGTATGGATTTAGTTGTTTCTTTTATAAAGGTTATAAGGAAATTAGAACTAAAATCTATAAGAAAGACATGCATGCGAACTTAGGTTTGAATAATGGTTTTAAAAGTGTTTTAAAACTTGGTGGAGATAGACCTAAGATCACGGTTCTAATGAGATTAGCAACCTAGGCTTTAATATTTTAATTAGTTTAATAGGATTAAATTGACTAATAAAAGGTTAAAGTGTAGCAAATCTATCTATAAGGGACCTTTTATCTAAGGCGGGTTCTGTCTAGGCTGGGATATTTAAGGTGACGGAAATGGAACGTCCCTACCTAGGAACCTACCTGGAAAGGTGAATTAGATAGATTTGATGCATGCATATAATTTTGAGGACAATCCATTAAAGAGTTTAATGTGAATACTTGAATTTGTTTAATTTCAAAGACAAGAGTTGTTTTTGGGAAAACTGAACTGACTTAAGTTAAAATCAGTAGTCGAATGGTCTAAGTTATTGAACCCCTAGGTAGAACATTCAGTGGGAAGTACTTGGGGTATATGATACTTCATTTAAACCTCTTCGTATTTTTCCCTTAATTGTCCACACAGTGAGATCTATCCCCGACGTCGTGATACCCTAAGAGTGTCCCCCTAAAGGATGGTATTTGGGTAGGTCAATATCAAGGTGGATGGAGAGAATGTTTATAGTAAGTGGGAGCGTGACGTGCGACAGCATATCTCAAGGTCTCTCTCGTTAGGTTGGATAAAATTTCTGTGCATTGCCTCGAGGCACCCTGGGAGTGTCCCCCTATAGGATGGCAGTTTTGTATGTTTCTCTATCTGATCTTCTGTATAGGATAAGGTCGCTTTAGTCTCTTGTCCTAATCTACTTTTTCTCTATGGTGGGCGCATTAGGGTGGGACTTTAGGGCCAATAACTAGGGGTTACACTTACGTGGAATTGTTAAGGGTTAATAGTTCTGGACCGAACAAATGATGAGTGTTAGGTGCAGTTTCAAGAGTTGGTTCTGCCTAATGTTGAGAGTGTCTCATCCCAGTGAAGGGGCATCTGATCACCACACTGGTGACATTTTTCCTGCCTCGCTGGGGCATCATTGCGAAATAGAAGTCTTTTCACTTAGGGTACTTGGGAACTATTTTCCTAAAACTAAAATTTGTGTTAAAATGTGGTTTGGCATAGACTTATTAAGCTTGTTATGTTTTCAGCAACATTTTAAATGGCCATCGCCACTTTAGCTCTACTTAGTGCCGACAAACTGAATGTTGAGAGTTTTGCTAGTTGGAAACATACGATCACAACAATATTGATCATTGATGATCTCAAATTCCTCCTTACAGAGGATCGTCCTCCTATTGCACCTCCTAACACCGCTCAAAATGTTTTTGGAGGCCTATAAGCATTGGACACGGGTAATGAGAAGGCCCATGCCTATATCTTGGCTAGTCTTAATGACGTTTTGGTCAAGAAGCATGAGCCCATGGTCTCAGCGCGTGAGATCATGGAGTCCTGTGGGGGATGTTCGAACAACCATCTGGACGCTCAAACACGAGGCTCTTAAATGCATCTTCAACTACCAAAATGGAGGAAGGCACCTCTGTATTGATTTTATGTCCTAAAACTCGTAGTTTGTAAATTAATAAACATATTCTGTTTGTTTTTCGATAAAGTTGTTTATTGAAATTGTAATCTTTGAATCCAATAACTAAGATCTGAGGCTATTTAATGTAGTTTGAATTTTTGTAGTGACATAAAGGTGATCAGTTCAAATATTAGCCACAAATGGTCTATAGTATATGAATAAGGTTGGGCGCCTTATTTCTGGGACACTATGGATGCGGCCCCCTTTGTAGTTAATACAAACGATGTGATCCTAAATCGTTCATATAAGATATGTGAGTAGGGCATCCTATGCAATGAGTTTTCATAGAACTGAACCATGAAATAGTCACTTTTTACGTTTCAAATGTCGTTTATGTATAACTGACTATTTCATTAATTGGATGACCCTAGAACTTAATATTAATCCTGAGTTAACTATGAATTCCTGTTTACTCAGAATTATCCTTAGATCTGCATAGGTGAGGGCACTCATCATCGCTGGCCCAATAAGCCCCTATTTCAGGGTAAGATCAGGTGGTTAGCTGAGAACATAGGGTGTAAGACGGAATTCTCCCGTACCCGTTATAGGGATAGTAGATAGGTTGTTCCCTTTAAGTACGTGATCTAGGTCTTGAACAAGTGGCCCCACCCTCTCCTTGGCCCGAGAGGGATTCGATTTATAGGTTGGACCTTAAACCAATTGTTCATTAGAGGATCAGTGGAACTTAAGAAACAAGATGTAGTCTTGGGGGTAAAACGGTTTTTATGACCCAATCGAGATTACGAATAACTTGTGAAGGATTAGCTTACTAATCATGGTTATATCAAATGGACACAAATATATCTGTATTGAGGGGAGTGCAACTACGGGACTATAGTGGAATGACCCGTTAGTTAACGAATGTTGATTAGCTCCATCTAAAGAGTTTAGTTAGCTAATCTCGGATCATTGAAGCCCATGATCTATAGTTCCATTAGGTTCCCCTACTAGCTCACACGGAATAAACTTAGAACATTATGATAGAATAATTCGAATTGTTCGAATTTGGTGAAGAGAGAGAAACCGACAAGTATATGTGTGATATAGTGGTTGGGTTTTGCAGTTTAGAGATATAGCTTTAATATTTAAATGTGATTTAAATATCAAGAATATGAATACGTTCATGTTCGGAAGCTCGAAAATAATGGAAATGTTCAAAGATGTAAAAAGTCAAAGAGTTGACTTTTGACTTTGAAAAGTCAAACTTTGACCGACCTTATATTCAAATGTGATTTGAATTTCGAGAAAATGAATGCGGATTCATGCTCGGGAGGTCAAAATTAGTCAATACAGAAAAAATCATAAAAAGTCAAAATGTTGACTTTTTGGTCAAAGTTTGACTTTGACAAAAAATGGCTATTTTGCCCTTTGACTATAGTTAGTGGGAAAATCCAAACTTTTATTGGATAATTCCACTAACAAAGTAGTGGGCTAGGTGTTGGCTTATAGTGGAGACATTAAGCCAACTAAGATAATGGATTATAGGTATTGGATTTTTATGGATTTGGTTCATGCAATTGTTGCATGGTTTTTCCTATAAATTGAGTTTTCATTTTGGATTAAGAACTTTTGCCATTTTGCCAAAAGAGTTTTATAAATTTGGGTTGGAAAATTTTCTTTTCTTTGAGTGAAATAAAAACCCAAACCCAAATTCATTCTTATTTTCCATCTCTTTTCTCTCTCTCGGTTTCCTTCATCCACCAGGTCCCACAACCCAGTTCTGAGTCCAGAGGATAGTAGGTCAACTCTAGTGGTGGTCTAAAAGAGTTTGGGTCGAGATTCAGCGAGGAAAAGCGGTGTTCGGAAGTTACAAAGGTTGTTTGCTATCCACTTTTATTTACTATTTTTTTCCTCTATTTGCATGCTTATTTCCTTTAAATTAGAAGCAATTAGAGTGTAATTAGATCCTAATTCCGCTGCATATGTCTCATGTTCCATCACTCTGTTCGTGAACATGTGCTTAACATGATGGTCCACTTCAATGTGATGGAGTTGAATGGGTCTTGGATCGATGAGGGCAGCCAGGTTAGCATTATCCTGCACTCGTTGCCAGATAGCTTCCTGCATTTTTTTTGCAAAGTGGACTATACCATTACAACTTTCCTCAACGAGTTGCAGACTTTTCAATCTCTACTAAAAAGTAAGGAGAAAAAGGGAGGTGAGGAAAATGTTGCTTCATATTCAAAGACGTTCCATAGAGGTTCGACCTCAGGGACAAAGTGTGCACCTTCTACTCCTTTCACTGGAAAGTGGAAGAAGAAGAAGGGTGGTAAGAGGGGAGGAAGGCACCTGCTAACCCACAGCCTGTCACCCTGCGGAGTAGGTGTCTGACACTGGTTGAAAAGGGAAAATGTTTCCGCTGCATCCAAGACAGACAGTGGAAGAAGAATTATCCACGTTGGCTTAAGGAGAAGAAGACGGCCAAGGCTAAGGCCAAGGTTAAAGCAAAACAAGGTAAATATGATTTACTAGTTTTGGAAACTTGTTTAGTGGAGAATGATGATTCTGCATGGATTATTGACTCAGGCGCCACTACTCATGTTTGTTCTTTTTTTTAGGGGATTAGATCCTGACGATAGCTGATGGCTAGTGAGATGACGATGCGAGTAGGCACCGGGCATATCGTCTCAACTGTGGCAGTGGGAGGAGTCTAGTTGACTTTACAAAAGAAATGTCTTGTTTTACAGGATGTATATGTAGCTTCTGAGTTGAAAAGGAACTTAATTTCTGTAAAGTGCTTGTTAAGTGTAAATATACTCTTGAATTTCAATTGACTAAAGTGTTTATTCATAAAGATAGAGTAGAAATCTATACACCATATCTAGAAAATAACTTATATGTGCTAAGACCATTAGCAACGAGATCCTTCCATAACATAGAGATATTTAAAACTGTCGTAACTCAAAATAAACATTAACGGGTTTCTCCAAAAGAAAATGCCAAACTTTGGCACCTTCGATTAGGGCACATCGATCTCAATAGGATTGAGAGGTTGGTGAAGAATGGACTTCTAAGTGAGTTAGAAGAAAATTCTTTATCGGTGTGCAAATCTTGCCTTGAGAGTAAGATGACTAAAAAACCTTTTACTGGAAACGATTATCGAGCCAAAGAGCCTCTAGAGTTAGTGCATTTAAACCTCTGTGGTTCGATGAATGTGCGAGCAAGGGGAGGCTATGAGTGTTTCATCACTTTTACTGATGATTACTCTAGGTATGGGTATATTTATTTGATGCAACGGAAGTTTGAATCCTTTGAAAAGTTTAGAGAGTTCATGGCTAAAGTTGAAGATGCATTAGATAAACGGATTAAGACACTTTGATCGGATCGAGGTGGAGAGGTTTTGGATTCGAGGTTCCAGGACTATTTGATAGAAAATGGAATTGTTTCCCAACTCTTAGCACCGGTTACACCTCAACAGAATGGTGTAGCGAAGAGGAGAAATAGAACCTTGTTGGACATGGTTCGGTCGATGATGAGTTACGCTTCCTTATCGGACTCGTTTTGGGGTTTTGTAGTGGAGACTGCAGTACATATACTCAACTATACATATAGGGTTACCCAGCACATGTGCTTGAGGATAATCCAAAGAAATTGGAACCATGGCCGAGGTTGTTCCTCTTTGTAGGCTACTTCAAAGGTACACAAGGGAGTTACTTTATGATCCAACGAAAATTAAAGTGTTTTTGTCTACGAACGCTACTTTTCTGGAGGAGGATCATATTCGAGAGCATAGTCCACGTCGTAATATCGTGTTACGTGGGCTTTCCAACGAAACTACTGAAACTTCAACAAGAGTTGTTAAAGGGCCTGCTTCATCAATAAGAGTTGTTGATGATAGTTCATCTGGTAGGTCGATTCCACCTCAAGAGTTAGGGGAATCTCGATGTAGTGGAAAGGTTTCGAACCACCTGTTCGCTATATGGGTTTCACAGAAATTCTGGCTATGGTAGTTGATGGTGATGCTGAGGATCCGTTGTCTTATCAGAAGGAAATAAAATAAATATCTGAACTAAAATTAATTAATATCTCATATTTAATTAAATGTGCATTACAATCATATTCTAATACATCCCTCTCTCATAACCTATAGTTTTAATTTAATTATTTTAATTAAATAAAATAATTAATAAATTCTCCAATTAATTAATCATTAAATTAAATATCACATATTTAATTTAATCTTATAATTGAATCACATTCAATTATTTTTCCTCTCATATTACCTATAGTTTTAATATGCATCTAATGCATATTAATTTTAACCTATAGTTTTATTATGCATTATATTCATATTAAATTTAATATTTGAACTCTTTCAAATATTTAATTCTCCCATAAATTAATTTTGAGTCAAATTCAAAAAAAAATTTGTATTATAAAGTTTCATTATTTAATGTATCACCATACATTTTATTATTTTCCCTTAGTAAATTTGAACATTTCAAATTACTTTAATTACCTCAATACCCTTAATGAGCTACGTGGGACCTAATGGACCTACATATTAGAAGCTCCAACAATATGAAATTAATTGGCTAAAGTCATTAACCAAGTTAATCAATATTCATTAACTGTGGGTACCCTCCACTATTGACGCATAGTTACACTTTTCTCAGTATAGATATATTTTTGTGTCCATGGATATTGACCAATAACAGCATGTTAGTCCTTCAGGAGTGTTCATAACACCAGATGAGTTAAATTACCATTTTACCCCTGGGTTACCTTTACATCCTTAAGTACCAGTGCTCATCTAATGAGCATTCTGTTTATGGTCCAACCATCAAATAGAAATCCCTCTCGAGTCAGTGAGGGGTAGGGCACTTTCTTTAAGTCCCAAAGACACCACTTAAGGGAACACTCATCTACTTACCCTAAAATTGGTAAGGAGTGAATTCCATCTCATAAAATTATGTTTCTAGCTCTCCACTCGGTCTTATCCACAAAATGGTTGGCTTATTGAGTCGGCGAACTAGCCACTCTCACCCATACAAATCAAATTGCAATCCCTCATGAACAGGAGTCCATAATCCACTCAGGATTGAGATTAGGTTGCCTAGATCAACCTGATGAAATAGAAACCTAACTAGTCAATGGAGTTACATCTACAGGTTACTGTTTCGTGGCTCGGTCCTATGCATGCATAAGATACCCCTACTCGCATGTCTCCTACACAAATGTGTTGAATCATTTTCTTTGTATCAAATACAAAGTGGGTTGTATCCATAGTGTCACGAAGATAAGGTACCTAGCCTTATCCATATACTATAGACCCCTTAGGCTGTATCTTGAACACTGATCCTCGTATGTCTCCAAATATAGTTCAAGACTCAAACAACAGTCTAGGGTGTTAGTTTATTGGATTAGGGTTATTTTAGGGAAGATAAATACAAGATAAGCAATAATTATTTATTGTAATAAACATTAATAACACTGTATTAATGATCGGTCAAATGCTACATTTACTATCTACGAGTTTTAGGGCATAAAACTGAACGAACTTCCACTTGAACTAAAACTCTTGTTAGTGGGATGTAAATACAAGAAATAATCCAAAGTTGGAAATGTCAAATGTATAATGTACATTACATGAAATGTAAATATACAAATACAATAAACTAGGGCATTCTTATACCCATTACACATCTCTCACTTGTCTTAAATTATACTATATACATATCTCACAGACCTAGACTCTCTAGAAGTTGGCTACTGCCTCCGAAACAATGTTGGTGACGATCACATCTCCTCGTTGCACAATCTTCTGTATCAGGTGATACTTCCTCTCTATGTGCTTTCCTTGTTTGGATGCGAGGTTCTTTTAAGTTGGCTACTGTTTCATTGTTGTCACAGTATAATGTAACGGGAAAGTCCATATTAGGAACAACTTCCCAATCTGCAAGGAACTTATTGAGCCAAATTGCTTCCTTAGCTACTTCAGAAGTAGTTACATTCTCAACCTCCATAGTGGAGTTTGTAATGCATCCCTACTTGATGCTTCTCCAAACTACAACTCACCCGCTAAGGGTGCGGGCAATCACTGATCCTGACGTAAATTTTCTAGAATCCTTATGAGTTTGGAAGTCAGAGTCGGTGTACCCTGTAAGGATCAAATTCTTAGCTCCATACACCAACATATAGTTCCTTGTTCTCTAAAGATACTTGAGAATGTTATTAACTGTCATCCAATGGTCTAACCCTGGATTGGACTGGTACCTACTGACTATTCCCACTGCATAACATATGTTAGGCCTAGTGCAGAGCATAACACACATTAAGCTGCCCATAGCTAAGACGTAGGGAATACGTCTTGTATCCTCAACTTCTTGAGGTGTCTTAGGATACTATTCCTTAGACAAGTGAACCCCATGCCTGAAAGGCAATAAACCCTTCTTAGATTTCTGCATCGAATATCAAGCCAACATTTTGTCAATATACGTTGCTTGAGAATGTTGATAAACTATATACTATTGTGGATTGGTCTTGTAAATTTTGGAATTGTTCATATACATGAAAGGTAATATAAGAATGGAGTTGTTAGGTTACGTTGGATATATTTGGTTGATATGTAGACCTGAAATATGTACAATTGTTTATTTTAGTTGATGAAAATATCTTATTGGAACACATGTAATGCAAGAAATGAGAAATGAAAATTAAATTCGAATGTGTAATTTGAAAAAAAAAAAAACATAGATTACATTGGAAATGTGTTAAGAATTAGATTACTTGTCCATTATTTCGTATCAAGATAAAAATATGTTTGACAAATAAAAAATGTCAAGAGTAATCACATATGATATGTAATAAATGTCAAGAATTAATCCACTTGACATGTCATCAGTGTCAAGTGTATTATCTTTCTTGACACAAAAAATTGTATCAAGAAATATTTGTCTTGACGTTTTTTCAGAATCAAGTTATCACATTATACTTATAATCGAATATTCGACGCTTTTATAAACGTCAAGTATATCCTTTACTTGGCATTGGAAATAATCCAATTTTTGTAGTAGTGAGAGCTTTGGCGACACTTCATGCATGGCTGGAAATCACACTTCTACCAATATTTACTTTTGCATCGATAGAACATACTATCTACTGACGTTTCATGTGTTGGCAGAAATGTATTTTCTGCCCACGAAAGTTGTTGCCGTTAGTATAAATGTCTTTCTACCAACGTATGGTGGATGAGCAGAAAATGCAATTCTGCCACAAAAGTTGTTGCATGGCAGAAATCCCTTTCTACCCACGTTTTTATTATTTGTAATTTTCATCAACAAAAGCTATGCCGACGGACTTTTATCCATGCCTTTTGCCTATGCATAAAAATGTTAGTAGAGTTTCTACTAACGCTTTTCATAAGATCTGCCGACGTTTTTCTTTCTTTATATATATCGATAGAGACATAAATCTTGTATGTCTCTCCCATTTTCTTTTTCATGTAAAACTCTCCAAAATAACATACTCAACTGTTTCATAGTTGAAAATCATTGTTACTAAATAAACTCGAGTATAAATTGAAAGGCATCAAAGTAACCCACATAATATAAAAAAAAAATAGTATAAATAGAAAGAAATCTACAAAGCAATCAATCAATTGGATTCAAAAGAGAAACTATCTTTGGGAATTCAATATATAAACAATCAATCAGTTGTCTAACCTCTCCTTAGACGTTAAACTTGGGGATATGGCTAGAAACTATAAGAATAGGTGTCGTCCTACTGAGCAGGCGAATCTGATAGAAAAGCCTTTAGTAGTCATGATCACAGAAGTCTGTCATGACCTTAGTCTCTTTAAAACTAAGTCTCTTTGTCTGTCATGTCCTTAGTCTCTTTGAAACTTATATTAAAATTAAGGATAAGAATATACTATTGGGGGGATCACTACTCAAGGAAAGTTGTTAGAATTGGTGAGGTGGAGCTAAAGTTCACCTCTAGGAAGACTCTGACTTTGAAGGAAGTCTTGCACACTCCGGAGATAAGAAAGAATCTGGTTTCGTGCTATCTCCTCAACAAGGCCGACTTCACTCAGAAATAGGGGCATATTTATATACCCTCACCAAGAATAAGGTATTCATTGGGAAAGGTTATGCAACTGATAACATGTTCAAATTAAATGTAGACTTGAATAAAATGAAATCTTTTATTTATATGTTGTGTTCATTCAATGTTTGGCATGCTAGACTTTGTCATGTTAATAAAAGATTAATTAATAACATGATTAGGCTGAAAATGATTCCTAAGTTATCTATGAAAGAATTTGATAAATGTGAATACCGTAATCAGGCTAAAATAACTTAGACTTCACATAAATCTGTACTTAGGGAATCTGAGCCTCTAGAGTTAATTCATTATGACTTATGTGAATTTGATGGTATCTTGACTAGGAATAGTAAAAGATACTTTATCACTTTTATTGAAGATTGTTTAAATTTCACGTTCATGTATTTGCTGAAAAATAAAAGTGATGCTTTTGATGCCTTTAAACTTTTTGTGACTAAAGTAGAAAACCTATTTAATCGAAAGGTTAAGAGACTTCATGGTGATAGGGAAATTGAGTACGACTCAGATAGTTTTAATGAATTCTATAACTCGCATGGAATAATACATGAAAAGACTGCACCATATTCTCCTGAAATGAATGGAAAAGCATAAAGTATGAATTATAGTTGTTATTTTGCTTAATTCAGGAGTTGCGTCTTATTGGTGGGGTGAAATTATCCTTAGCGTATGTTATGTCGTAAATAGAATACCAAAATCTAAAAACACAGCTTCACCTACGAAGTTCTTAGGAATAAGAAACCTAACTTTTCGTACTTTAGAACTTGGGGGTGTCGAACCTTTGTAAGAATATCAGACCCCAAAAGAAGAAAGCTTGCTAATAGAACCTATAAGTGTATCTTTATAAGTTATGCCGTAAAAGCCTATAGGTTAAATGACCAAGTAAACCAAGTGATCATTGAGTCAAATTATGCCGACTTTTTTTAGGATAGATTTCCTTTTAAATCTAGGAATAGTGGGGCTTGAGTTCTAGTAGTCTACCACCTATTAGAAACCTAACCCCTAGTGACGAAGCTGAACCAGAGCTTAGGAGAAGCAAAAGAACTAGAATCGTTAGGGACTTTGAGAATGACTTCCAGACTTATAACATAGAAGAAGATCCTAAAGATCTAAAAGAAGCCTTGTCCTCTATAGATGCTAACTTATGGCAAGAAGCTATAAATGATGAAATGGACTCTCTTGAGTCAAATAGGACTTGGCATTTGGTAGACCTACCCCCTGGCTGGAAAGTAATATGATGCAAATGAATCTTGAGGAAGAAACTCAAACCTGATGAAATATTTGACAAGTTTAAAGCCAGACTTGTAACTAAGGGTTTCAGACAAAGAGAAAAAATAGATTTCTTTGACACCCTCTCCCCTTTGACTAGGATCACCTCAATCCGTTTGTTTTTTTTTTTCCCCCTCTATCTACCCTAAGCAACCTTGTAGTTCATCAGATGGATGTAAAGATTGCATTCTTGAACGGTGAATATGAAGAAGAGATTTACATGGAATAGCTTGAAGACTTCGTAGTCCATGGTCAAGAGTATAAGGTTTGGAAGTTAGATAAATCTCTCTATGGCTTGAAACAAGCTCCTAAGCAATGACATGAAAAATTTGATAACCTAATCCTGTCAAAAAGTATCAAAGTTAATGAAAGTGACAAATGCATCAACTACAAGTTCAAAAACAATCTATGCACAATCATATGTTTGTATGTAGATGATTTGTTAATTTTTGGATCAAACTTGCACGTTATAAATGATGTGAAATCCATCAAACTTTGATATGAAAGACTTAGAAGAAGTAGGTGTAATCTTAGGCATAAAAGTATTTCTTTGGATCAATCTCATTATATATAAAAGTTTCTGAAGAAATATAATTATTTTGAATCTAAACAAACATTTACTCCTTATGACCCTAGTGTTAAGCTGTTCAAGAACATTGGTGAAAACGTTAATCAATCTGCATATGTGAGCATCATAGGCAGTCTTAGATGCACTGCTGACTGCACTAGGCCTGATATAGCTTTGTTGTAGGATTACTTTGTAGGTTTACACGAAAACCTAGTATAGAGCATTGGAATGCTATAAAAAGGGTTATAAGGTAATTGAAGAAACCCTAGAACCTATAATTACATTATCAAAAGCTTCCCACTGTCCTGGAAGGGTTCAAGATGCTGACTGGAACTTCCTCTTAAATGATTCAAAGGCTACTAGTGGTTATATTTTCAATATAGCAGGCAGAGCTTGATGAGAATGGTGTCCTAAATCTCTTTGTAATCTCTTAGTTTGTAAACTCTATATAAACATATTGTTATTAATAAAATAAGTATTATTTTATAAGCATTTACTCAATCCAAAAAACTAAAATCCGAGGTTATTTTATGTAAATTTAAACAAGTATATAGAGACATATATGTAGATCTTGTTTAAATAATAATCTAAATAGTATGTAGTAGATGGGTAAGGTTGGGTACCTTATCCTGATGACACTATGAATACGACTCGCATTGTAGGCGTTACAAATGTTGTAAAGTGCTACAAATGGTCTGATCCTGATCATTCATGTAGAGACATGCAAGCAGGGATATCCTATACAAAACGTTTGTATAAGACTGGACCGCGAAATGATCGGTCTCTTTATATAACATCATTGATAATAGAGACTTACATTTCACTAAGATGACTATAGGTGACATGAACTGAATCCTGAGTGAGTTGTGAACTCCTGCTCATGAAGGCGGTCCTTTAATTTGTAGGGTGAGAGTGGTCAAATTACCAACTCAACAAGCTTACCATTTTAGGGATTTGTCTGATTGGGAAGCTGGGAACTCAACTTCACATGACGAAATTCACTCCTTCCCCGATTCTGGGGTAAGTAGATAAATTGCTCCTTTAAGGGTTGATTCCGGGTCTTGAACATAGTGGCCACACCTTCTCTTGGTAAGAGAGAACTCAGTTATAGTGGGACTATGCTTAGTTCATTCGAGGAATCAATGGTACTTAAGAAGTTAGATGTAACTACAGGGGAAAAATGGTAATTTAGCCTAATTGTACTTACGAGCAATTTCTGAAGGGTCATCGCATTATTGATTGGTTATATCCAATGGACACAAAAATATATCTGTAGTGCGAAGAGTACAACTGTCGGTCTTTAGTGGAGTGTCCGATAGTTAATGGATGGTAGATAATGTAATTAAAGAGTTTAATTAGTTATTCACGTACCACTGGAGCTTCAAGCTACAAGTTCATAAGGTCCCCTTGGTAGCTCAAAAGGATTATGTTGAGAATAAATTTTTGAGTTAATTTGAATTGTTCAAATTAATAAGAGGGAATTTAATTATATATAATATAATTAATTCAATTGTACATGATATATAATATATTTGATACATTGATTGGAGGAATAAATATTTGAATGAGATTCAAATAGTTGTTAATTTAATATAAATATGATTTATAGTAAATGCCATAAAATAGAGAAAAAGAACTATAGTTTATATTGTATATGATGCATTATTAAAACTATAGGTTATAAATATAATATGGTAAGTTGGTTATCATATTTATTTATATTATTTATTATTTTGAATAATAATCCTTTTTCTCAAAACTACCTTAGTGGGTGGTTATGGAAATTTTATGGCAATTGGAATAAAATGAAAAATTGTTTTTCATTTTACTTCGAAGGTAAATACACTAAAACATTAAAAAGAGAGACTATGATAGTCTACACGACAAACTCAGAGCATATACGATAAGCTCCCTTTGTCTCTGCGATAGCCTATGCGATATGATCTTTTGCTATGTGATAGCCTAGACGATCGACAAGCTAGCTATACGATAGTGCTTCTTCGATTGTCTTCCTCCTCCAAACTTACCAACATTCTCTCATCCAAAATAGTCAGAGCCCACCACCACTCCTGGGTTCTCACCCTGAGTATACTGATGAATCTGAGTAGTAGTGTTCTTTTCCATTTGGTTCGTGTTACACTCGAAGAAGGTCTTCAAGTTTTTGTTGTTGTCTGATTGAGAAGTTCGTGACCGTTCGAGGGATATATGAAGAAGTGTTCTTCAAAGGTAATTTCCCTTGAATTTCTATATTTTATTGAAAAAGCATGCTGTAATTTAATTAGATTGTATAATCTTCTTGTATGACTGTAAATGTATGCGTTCAATCATAATGAAATTTAGACGATCCGCTTTCCGCTCAAGGAACTCCTCATGTTGAGTTTCCCTTCAATTGGTATCAGAGCAAGGTTGTTTTGATTTCCAAATTCCATTGCTGTATTGAATGTCATTTACAGTCTTGGTGGGTTTTAAGTATTCTGTAATGCATTTAATTGTTAAGTGTGTTTATGGATGTTGTTGATGGATAATTTTGGGGTAATTATCTCTGCTTTAAAGTTTTCTTTACTTTTACAAAAGTTAATCGGTAAGGGCCCCTGCATTTTTGGGTATATAATCTTACAATCGAGCCTATACATGTTTTTGTGTTTTTGAGTCATTCGTGATGAAGCTTCAAAGACAAAGAATTATTATTCGATTCGAAGGAGAAGACGAATCGATGGTCGCATCGTGTAGCCCAAGCTAAACGATCGTTTAAATTTGGCTATGCGATCGTATACAAGTGTTCTACTCGATCATGTAGTATTTGCTAAACGATCACATAGTTAATGCTACTCAATCGTGTAAAGAGCTTACTCGATCGTGTTGCATTGGCTACTCGATCTCGTAGACGCTCGAGGTAAATGATCGCAGAGTATATGATACTCGACACATGGCATGCGCGCTAAATGATTGTGTAGGCTAGCATGTTCATTACATAGTCACTAGGTACACGATCACTTGGTATACGATACTCGATGCATACTACTTGATCGTATAGACAATCATGCTCATCGCATATTGGTTGGATGCACAATCACATGGCATGCATTACTCGATGTGCGCTGGACGATCGTGTGGACTTTCATGCTCATCGCATAGTCCTTAGCCACGCTATCAATGCTATATGATCGTTTATACTCAATGTGTGTTACTCGACGATCTGAATTAATTGCTACACGATCAAGTGACGAGGCTTCGACCTGGCGGTTTAAGACCCGGTTTGCCTGTTTGAACCGGTTAACTCAAATTCTTTCATAATAGTTAGCTTTTAATTTCCGATTTTGAGATATATTATCCCAGTCCATCAACTTTTATTGAATGTACATATGATGTATGTTTATATAATATGCCATAATATATGTCATATAGTTTTAAAACCCACCATAGGTTATACATTTATTTTCATGCATCATCTTTATATTATAAGTATTATAAATACTAGTATGCATGCTTTAAATTACTTAAAGCATGCTCATGTATCATATAATATAGGGATGAGATCTCCTATTCTTTTTACATCGAGTACATTCAATGCCATGTTTCTAATCTGGAAGATGCCAGGTACATTATTTTTTTCTCCATTTTTTTAAAGAAGAAAATATATTGAAATTTTATGTAATGTCTCATTTGGATGAAAAATGAGAGAAGATGGAGAACTATAGAGAGAATAATAGAGGAAGAAAGAAGAGAGTGATGATAAACATATTAAATAGAAAAAGACTTAGTTAGGTGTGGAATCTTTGTCTGGCCAGACTAATTAGTTACCTAATAAAAATTGCGAAATGCAAACACTTTTGGAAAATTATTTCAAATGGTAAAACTGTTGAAAATATTTACAAGATATAGCAAAATTTTAGAACTATCAATGATACTATCAGTGTCTATCAATGTCACAAATATTTTGTAAATATTTTGGTTCATTTTTCTATATTTAAAAATAGGCCAACATTTTTTTTTTTTTTAAAAAAAAGTGTTAAATTATTATTATTTATTAGGGCTAGTTGCATAAATAGAATTCAAGCCCAAAATAATAGAATATGTAGTACAATGATAAAATAATTGCATATATAGATAAAAAAATAGTAAAAGACTAAAAACCCCATGCCTAGTCACCATTTTACTTGTTGCTTCCCAGTTTTCTTAAATTAAAAGCTATCGATGATAGCAACTATCAGTGATAGCTACTATTAGCTACTATCGCTGATAGCTTCTATCAATTACTATCGATGATAGTTGTTATCGGCGATCGCTTTCAATTTGAGAAAAATGAATACAATCTTGAAGTATTAGCTTTTAATTTACAATCAATTATCAGTAACTATCATTGACACACTTTCATCAATTGGAATCAACTTTGAAATATTAATACTTAAGGCTATTAGTGGCTATCAATGATCAATTTATAAATAGTGATCAACTTTGAAAGAAAACCAACAACTTTGATTACCACAGTAGTTATCACTAATAATATCTTTCATCATGACTATCACTAATAGCAGCTACCAGTCACTATCACTGATAGACTTTCATCAATTAGAATCAACCTTGAAATATAAACACTTAAGGCTATCAATGATAGACTTCTATAACTGGTTATCACATTTGAAAGAAACTCGATATATAGATATCACCTAAGTTCTATCATCGATATCACTAATATCATTCATATTGTGGTTATCGGTGATAACTTCTTTTACTAATAACATCATTGATAAGATGCTATCAATAATCTTACTGATATCATGCTATTAGTGATAGCTCTATATTACTGATAACATGCTATCAGTGGTAGCTTCTATCACCGATAACGTGCTATCAGGTAGCTTCTATCACCGATAATGTGCTATCGAGTAGCTTCGATCATTGATAACATGCTATAGTATTAGCTTCTATCATTGGTAACATGCTATCAATAGTAGCTTCATCAATCATAGCTACTAAACACCTTTTTGCCCCTTTCTTGTCCTTCTCAAACATTTATAAGTCCCTTTTCTTTTCGATAATAGCTTTTATCACTGATAAACATGCTATTAGTTATAACTTGTATGCATTCCACTTACATTTTAGTTTGAGATTCAACTTTATTAATTATATTCGCTAAGTTGGCTATCAATGATAGATTTCTATAAGTGGCTACTAACTATGAAAACATAATCAAAGATTAAGCTATCAATGATAGAAAATATTAGTGGCTATCACTGATAGACTTTCATTTTCATTTATATTTATTATTTGTTATAATAATCAAACTTGATGATTGACTTGTGTGTTAAGTCACTTATGAATTGAGTACTTTCAAGTCTTGGGTACGAAACTCAGCCTCATAATTCTTCTGTAAAAAAGGCAAGAAGAAAAAATTCAAATAAAGGAAAGAAAAATTTTAAAAATAAGAGAAAGAGAAAAGGAAAAACTGAAGAAAGGAAAGAAAATTAAATAGAAAAAAGGAAGCAAAAACCGGACAAGTGAAAGAAAAATTTAAAAAAAAAAAAGAAAAAGAAAAGGAAGAAGTAGAAAATGGGAGGAAAAAAAAGAAAAGAAAATAATAAAAGAAGAAAAAGGAAGAAGCAAAAATGGGAGGAAAAAAAGAAAAATAAAAAAAAAAGAGAATAAGCAAAAATGGAATAGAGAAAAGAAAATTAAAAAAAAAGGAAAAAAAGAAGGAAATGAAAGAAAATAAAAAAAAATAAAGAAAAGAAGAAAAAATCGGATAAAGAAAAGAATAAAATAAAATAAAAATAAAAGGAAGAAGCAAAAGTATGAGAAATAAAAGAAAATGAAAAAAATGGAGGAAAGAAGCAAAAATACAATAAAAAATAGAAAATTAAGAGACTAAAAAAAGAAGATGTGCAACAAGACAAGGGAGGGCGAAATTGAAAATTAAAAAAAAAAAATTAAAGATTGACTAGTCAACTCATACATATTTACAAAATAATATTTTAAAGATGTAATATATTTTTAGATTTTTTCTCTTATTCTACTATCTATTACAAATATCATATTTATTATTATAGGCCATACCTAATCATTGTCCTATTATATTTATTTGTAATTTTAAAGGAAAAGATTAAGTGCACCTCAATTAGTTATCCAATGAAATATTGCCATGGGTAACACTTTTTTTTTTTTAAAAAAAAATATTAAATTATTATCATTTTATACTATCTTATACAATTCATGATATAGGCAACACCTAATGATTGTCGTATTATATATATACATTTCATAATTTTAAAGATAATGATTAGATGCATTTTTTTTTCATAATAATAATAATAATTCTATTTTTTTTTTTTTTTGATCATATGGCAATTTTTTGTTTTAAATATATTTTTTAAAATTGAGGGATTAAAATGATAAATTTAAAATGTTAGAACTAAATACAGCTAATTTTGAAAACTAATAGGAAAAAATGAAAAAAGGAAGGTAAGCGATGATATATAGTTTTAAAATAGAATTCAAGTCTTTGCGATCTTTGGGTGCTGAAGTTCCAACGGACACGAAGGTTAAAGCACTATTAAGAACCTTGGGAAGCCCATCAGTCACATAATACATGGACCCAGTTCAATGTTTGACATATCACAGGTCTCCATTTAAAGAAAATGTCAATAAAATATTGATATTAATAAATATTACAAAAAAAAAAAATTTTTTTTTATCCCTAAATTAGCCGTTTCACCCACTAACTTCTTTAGTTTGAGCAAACAACTTAACTTCAATAGTATACAAAATTTACACATTTATCGAATAATTTTATCTTCCAATATTTTTCCACTTTTCACATTTATGGAGAAATTTTTCATCTATCTTTAGTTTTTACATGCATTGAGTAACTTTATATTTCCTTGACTTTATTAATTTCGCGCACACTTAGTAGGTCAAATGCCCCTTATGTTTCAAAGTGTTACAATGTTATTCTTGAAATTTATGTTTTGTTTTAATTTAAGCTCTAGATTTCAAGATTCACAATTTTAATATCGATTTTTCCACTAAATACTTACCTTTTGTCTTTAGTATTAATGCATATTAATTAATTTAAAAAATTATAATTAATTAAAGTTAACTATTTTTCATCCCATTAAAATTAAATTTAAAGTTTTATATCATCATTATTTTATTAATTAATAGATTAAAATCAATGACTGAAAGTGAGTATTTAGTAAAATAAATTGAGGTTAAGAGTATAAATTTTGAAACCAAGGTCAAAATTGAAACAAAACTCAAATATCAATGATAAAATTGTAATATTTTGAAATTTAAGTACTAAATTGAAATTAAATTCAAAATTTAAAGACCAATATGGTAACATTTTAAAACCTAGAGATGAAAAGAAAACTAGACCCAAAATATAACGACCAAAAGTACTTTCCCTAAATTAAATTGAATAAATATTTTTACACTCTTTTTAAACAAAGTTAAAATATTCATAATTTATATCATTAAACAATTTAAATATTCATAATTTATATCATTATTATTCATATTAGTGATATTTTGTATATTCCTTTTTATCTTTCATGAATTTTTCTTTATGATATAAAGTATTGATTAACCAATTTTGTTGATGTTGAATCCATGATTAAATGTATAGAAATGTTGATGATAAAATGTCGATATGTTGACAAAATTTAATACCATACTCAAACAACACAAACACCATACAACTTTTGGTTCATATATACTTTCATCTTTTATTTATTTTAGTCCCTAATTTTCAATTTTAGTTTTTGTTCATTTAATTTTTATTCATTTTAGTTAGATTTAAAATCTTCATTTTAGTCCATAATACTTTTAGAAAATAATTGTTATTGTTCTTTCATTTTCATTTCATATTTTTTTTTCTTTCAAATCACAATTTCAAAACACTTCCCATCAATTTATTAAAATATAACAAACATAAGTTTAACTCAACTAATTTAGACAAATATCTTGGATGAAAAATTTACGTCGAATCGTCATTCCCACATATTGAACTTTTGTAAAAAATAGACTAAAATGTCCATTTTTAAAAAATACAGAAACTAAAACAAAAAGTTAAAAAATAACAAAGGAGTTGAAAATAACCTTCAGGAAGGCCATAAGTCACTCAACAATACATGAATCCAATTCCTTGGATTTCATTGAATGCTATTCCAATTCCCATTAAAGACTATAATAAAAACCTTCCATATTCCCCCCAAAAAAAAATGGCTTTTCAAATCCAAAACTTGTAACAATATAAATATGTTGAGTTATTATAAAGGGTATTGTTATTATTATAAGATCTCACATATTATCAATATGGGAAGATCCAATAGAAGAAAAAATAAATGGATAACACATTACAGCAGCTCCCACAACATACTTCTTGTTGGAGAAGGCAATTTCTCATTCTCAGCTGCTTTGGCCACTGCCTTTGGATCAGCTACCAATATGGTTGCCACTTCCCTTGACTCCAAAAGTAATTGTTTTTCATTTCTTTCTTCTCCATCTCTCAACATGTTTCATTCCAAAGATTCTATACATGCATTTTCTGATCTATTATATTTTATCATTTACGACTAATTTCACTTTTATTCTATTTTGGTCCTTAAAATTTAAAGTCATCATATGATCTATCTTTTGGTTTTCTAAACTTTTGGAAGGTCGAGTTGAATAATGATTTTCTCTCAATTTTTCAGTATTATAGTATTTATATTTGGTAAAAATACGCTTGAATCTTTAGTCAAATTTTAAAAGAAAAACAATTTTTTTATAAGAAAAACTTTTTTTTTTTAGTTTTCAAAACTTGATTTGGTCTTAGAAATTAGTTGAAAGTAAATAACAAAACATATAACTTATGGGTGTGGTTACCAAATGGGATCATAGTCTTTTTAGATTTATTTAAAAAAACAAATAAAAATATTTTGATCATTGTTATGTTATTGCTTTTTCATCTTATTTCTATGTGTTCCAACGTTCGTCTCTAATTTATTTGGGCTTGGAACTTTTATTAACATGTTAATTACCAAAGTTGCACCAATATTGAAGTAGTTAAAATTAAGAAAAAAGAAAAGATCTAAATAGTTATTATTATTATTATTATAAAGTTAAGAATTGAAATGGATATTTTTTAGGACTATTTATAAATATAGAAAAATAAACCAAAACATTTATAAAATATTCTAAAATTTTAGAACTATCAATGATGTCTAATAGACTTCTATCAGTATCTATCAGTGACATTGAAGGCAGTGTCTATTAGCATTAAATGAACTTAGAGTATAGTTTAGTAATTAAGGTCTATCTTTTTTGTTTAATCTTCCACCAATTGATTACTATTTCTAAACATGGAAAGCCTGATTTTCTCTCTTAAAATATAACATTTTGTATTGGTGTTTTCTTTTTTTCCCTAAATAATCCAATAATTTTTTTAAAAAATAAAAATAAAAAGAGACATTGTTGAGAAAGTACAACTCAAAGATTGAAACAACCTTGGAAGAGCTGGAGGAGCTTGGTTGCGATGTGATGCATGGAGTGAACGTAATGACAATGAGCCAACATCCATCTCTTTGTGTCAATTCCTTTGATCGTATTGTCTTCAATTTTCCCCATGCTGCTTTCCAATACTCTAGAGAACATGAAACCAACCAAATCAAGTAAGTTAAATTCAATTCCAAGTAACCAAAATCAAAACCCTACTTTGTTATATATTTTCGTATGCTTTTATTAAACTTTCATGTTTGTTGAATACGTTCATGAATTTTCAATCTCGTGTTTAGTTAATAGCTGTCTAGTCAAAATTTTAAATTATGCATATTATAGATTTGTAGATTTCAAAAAAATGTCGAAAATTTGGAATCTATTTAATACTAGACTTATTTGATAAAAAGAAAAATCAAACTTAGGGATTATATTTGTAATTTAACTAAGTCACCTCTATATTTTAAGTGTCTTGTAGATAATGTTTAAACTTTGTGCCATTTTATAGTATTTATTTTTTCAATTATTCAACTTTTAGTATTATAATTTCAATAAATCTCAAATTTAGTTATTAAAAATTAATTTTTTTTTATCGAAATAAGTTTAATAATGACAATAGTAACTTTCATGCAAGAAAAAAACACTATGTATAAATATATTTTTATAATTGATAATGTAATGCTCATAGGAACTAATTTTGTTTGGTTATCAAGAAAGAAACTAATAGTAAGAATGGACTAAAATTGAATAATTGAAAGTACGGGAATAAAAATGGTATTTTAACTAACTTTCCAATATGTTTAAAAAAACATATACAAGGGTTAGTAGAAAGTCTTATATAAAACCTCAACAAATTGCAAATTGCAAATTGTAATGGCCCCTTTGGTTTTGTTTTGGTATTTTGGACAGACTTCACCAGAATCTAGTGAGAAGATTTATGAGGAATGCAAAGGAACTATTGGCAGAAAATGGGGAAATTCACATAACCCACAAGACATCATATCCTTATAGTGAATGGAAGATTGAGGAAATTGGAGAAGAAGAAGGATTATATCTAAAAGAAGAAGTTGAATTCAACATATGGGATTATTCAGGTTATGTGAATAAAAAAGGCAGTGGACCAAATAGCAATAAAACTTTTCCTGTGGGATCTTGTAGCACTTTTAAGTTTGTGAAAAAACTTTCCAAAAAGGAGATGAAGAGAAGGTTGGCCATGTCCATGTCCTTGGCTGCTGACTTTACACAACCTGAAGTTTAATTAATCTATGTGTAATAATAATGATGATGTTTGAGATATGTATGTAATAGGGCTTCTTGGTAGTTCTAAATTAAAGTAGGAGTAATCTCTTAGTTGTGATTTGGTCCGATAATTTTAAAGAGCAGTAATTAGCTGCACTTAACCTTTGTATTCCTCATTTTTACCACACAAAAAAATTAGAAAAGAAACAAAATTACAACTTGGCAATTTTATATTTGGTGTAACTTGGACTGCACTAAAAGTTTCCATTTGGGCACCTTAGATTCAGTTAATTGTATTTTGGCCCTTCAATTAAAATATGGGAAATGGGAAGAAATGACCGATTTTAGGCTTCCAGTTTGAAAAATAGACAAAATAATAATAATACTAATCTGTTGACAAATAGCCTATATAGAGAAAAATTAAAGTTAAAAATGTAAATCTTGAAATCTAGGGAGCAAATTCAAACAAAACTCAAATTTCAATAGTAAAATTACAATATTTTGAAACCTAGGGACTAAATTGAAACAAAACTCAAAATTTAAGGACTAAATGTATAACATTTTAAAATCTAAGGATCAAATAGAAATTAGACTCGAAATTGAGGGACCAAAAAGATATTGTTACCCTTTTTTCCCCAATTTTTTTTGCCTTTTTTGTGAATGTCAACCTATCCCCTATTTATGTGAAACTCTCTATTATTTCATACTTAGATTCTTTATTGTTTATTAGTTATGATCTAGACCTACAAACAATCTTTTTTTTTTAAAATGTATTTTTAAAGTTAGCCGAAATCCCTTTAACCATGATCCTTGTTGGAGAGATTTAAGTGTTGCTACTATTGACGCCAAATTTTGGCAAAGGAAAAACACACTTGACCTTTACGCGACATCAATAGTAAATTTGTAATTTGGGGAAGGGAGGACTTGCAAAACAAAGAAAAAGGACTCTGATACCTAAGTCAGTAAGAGAATTATGAAATAGAAAAGAACTTGAAAGTTTAAGTTACCTTATATAGAGTTATAATGATGTATTTATAGGCTTTGATCCTTCTCTTATTCCTTATCTGATTAGGGTTTTTTATTGGATTGTAGATTATGTTCGGATAGAGGCCAAATGGTTCGGTCTTCTTGCTTGGGCCAGTCTAAGCTTATTCCTTGCGTACTTGGCCTTTTGGACCTCCGATTGATGGACCTTCCTTCAGACTCAGTCTCGACCTCGACCTTGATCGGGATGAGGTCGACCTATTTATTTGATTCCCAACCCATTTCCTTTTATCTTCCCGACTAACGTTTTTGTTGAAACAGATGTCACAAAAGTTGCTGCACCATGGAAGAACCACTGCCCTGAAAGCAAATATGGCACGACCTTAGTGCTAATTACTTATGCTGGTTGCCCCCCAAGGTTAACATAACCTCCAAATTCAGGCGTGCATTCGCTGGAAAAAGGACTAGAATCGATAAGAAGATTGCTCAGAACAGTAGAAACCAAGTGGAGAAGAAGAAATAAAATTCAGTTGTGTATCCTCTCTCACATATCTGAACAGTATTATTATATAGTGTGTGAGAGGAGGACACCAACAAACGAAAGGTCCGTTAACGGATGGAAAGAAACGGACAAAAACTCGACAGACAAAATCTCCAACGAACAGAAACTACAACGGACAGAAACTCAATAGATAAAATCCAATGGACAAAAACTCAAACGGTCAGGATGGTTAAGTAATAAAAATTTGATTTATAAATAAAAGAATAAGTAATAAAAATTTAATTCTTTTTCGTGCAAGCGCCGTTACCCGAACTTGAACCGAACCCGCCCGCCCGCTTGTTCGACTAGACGGGAAGCGGCAGCAGCGCGTGCATGTGGTGAAAGGGTTATAATTCCACCACCAACTCACTTTAGATTCTCATCTAGAATGCCTTGGTATTTATACACTTTAGGCAATTCTAAATCTATCTATGTAGGACAAAACTTCCCACTCTCTTAACTTTTCCTATAAGCCTAAGTCCAAAAGTCATTTCCAACAGCTTTTGCCCTTGATTCTAGAATCCACCCGTAACATTAGCTCCCACTCCCAAGTTAGGGTTTGTGGTTTTTTTTTGGCTATTTTACCTTGGGTTTTAATCCTAAGAACCTATCTTGGGAGTATATTCTCCCTCTTCGATTTTGTTGCCACCTCATCGTGAAGCTCAATTCGGACTTGCTAGGGACTGTTGGGCCTACCGAGCCAAACCTTTTTGAGGTCCAACCAATTTTTCTATGTGCTTCTCCATCTCATGATGAAGTTATGCGCCCAGTTATGTTAGGCCCACCTCAAGGATAAGCTCACCACAGACTTTTGCACTTTTATACCTAAGGTATACCCTTGATCGTGAGCTGATGTGGAATATTGTCTGGCCAATCTTATTTGGATTCAACCAGCTTCCTAGCCTAATCTTCCATCCCTTAGGTGGAGTTGTAGTCACTTTATCTTTATGTTCCTTGGATAATTCATTGTTTCTCTTTATCGATCTTTCTTGTCGCATTACCCTTCCAACTCTAGCTATTTTGTTACTAATGGTTGTGATGCTTCCATGTCATCTGCCATTGGTCTTCAATTAGTTTAGTGCCATGTGTCGTGCCCTCTTTGGTCGGCTTTGGATCGAGGCCAACTAGCTTAGTTTCCTTTCAACTGAAATCCTTAGATTTGAACTTCCCCTTTTTGGCCTATTACATTACCTTTCATAATGCTCAAGGGAATCTCATTGATTCTTGCATGCCCTTTTGGTTTTTTTTAGCAAAAACAAGCCTTGATTCTTTTTTTCTTGAATTGTCATGTCATGTCCTTTCATGCTTCCCATGCTTTTTCATTGTTGCATCACATCACTTTAAGAAATAGACCCTTAGGTTATCTTGCTTATTTTCAGATAGAATCTCTTAGGTCTTTTGCTTCCTCATCATAAAGTCATTTTTGTTCTCTTTCTCAGCCTCGGAGCCCAGGTCGACCCCCCTCTTTTTCCATCCTCTATATTATCACTCTTAGCCCCATTCATTTTTTTCTCGACTCTTATCGAGTTCGATCTCCTTAGGGTGGGTGTTCTTTTCCTTACATATTTTTTTCTACTTCTTTTGTATCTTGCTAGTTGAAATTTCCTTTATCATGGCTAATGATAATGACTATAGCTTGATTAAATTGATAATTTTGATGACTACTTTGATGGAGTTCATTCGGACTTCTCTTATCATGAGGCCACTCTCGAGGTCAAGGCCGAGGGGTTTGAAAGGGGGCCGACGTTTGTTATTTTAATTTGTCATCTTATGTCACCGAATCTCATTTTGATAGATTGAGGCTTGACTACTTTATTCCAAGAGACATTCATATGAGGATTCCTAACCCGAATGAATGTATAGCTGATCCTCCTCCCAGTTAAGTTTCTTTTTACCTAACTATGTTTTTTTGTTTGGTGTTCACCTCCCTTTGGGCTTTTTTCTTCAAAGTTTTTTGGCATTGCTTCAATTAGACCCCGCTCATATTGTTCCCAATGGATGGAGTCATTTTTTTGGTTGTTATCCTCATTGAGCTTAGCACGACAATGGATCCCCTGTATCGGCAATTACTTTTATGTCTTTTCATAATGTAAGTCAAAATCTGAGGTTTAGCGAGTATTTCTACAATCTGAGTGCAAAAGAAAGAGTTGAAGTACACGAACCTGCTTTTTTAAAAACTGAAAAAATGATTGGTTTTAGGCCAGTGGAAACTGACTCTTTCTTGCCTGGAAGGTTCTCATTACGTGGTTCCAACAGGTTCAGGGAATACAGTAAGTTGCCATTGCCTCTATTTCCCTTGTTGGAGCCGCATTTCATGATCCCCACTTTTCCAACCTTATTGTTTTTCATGTGTAGTACCCAAAACCTACAAAGGATCTTCTAGTGTAGATTCTTTCTTGGACGTTGTTTGTCACCTTGACGACTCTAGTCGTTTTGGTCTTACATTGGTTCAGTAGCACATACTAGTTTCTCTTGGTCTTGTTTTTCCTCACGGTCTGTTATCTACTTCTAGCTCTCCCTAAGGCCTCGACTCTTTAGTATGTTAACTTTGGATAGTCTTCTTTATCTTTTCTTCCTCAGTGTCTTTCCTGTATTGATACTTCGACAATAAGCATGGCTAACCTTACCAACTACTGATGGAGTCTTGCGTACCTCTTGAAGAGTTAACTCAGGCTCAATCCAACATCACCACCTCAACCGTCTTCTTACTGACTCTCAGGTAGATCTTCAATCTTCTAAAACTAATGTGTTAACCCTTCAGTCCAAATTTGAGAGAGCTGAATCTCTTCTTTATGATATTCCATGCCTTGAACAAAAATTTATGGAAATTGAAGGAATTCTTATCAAAGAGAACCTATGAATAGAAGCAATATCGTTCCAAATTCATTGTGACAAAATTACAAGCATTCACAAACATACAAACTAGTTATGCATTTTTAACAAAATTACGGCATTCTTTAGAAATTAAATACCAAAGTAATGAGAGACATACCTTTGAAGAACTTTTTTTCTGACTTTCTCTTGCTCTCGTAGAGTCTGGAACAACAACCTCTCGCTGTCTCTATTATCGTTTACCCAATCGTCTGGTCAATCACGAACAAATTTCTCTACGAACAAGTAATTTCTTGGACACCATCACTCAGTAACATTGGTATTCTCGAGTGAGAATCCAAGAAGTGTAGGCTCTGTTGGACTTGGTAGAGGTTTGGAGGAAACAACGATCGAACTCCATGACCAAGCAAGTGGAAGAGTATAGTGACTTTTGTGCTTAATCATCTAGTAAAATTTTAGCAGGTACACGATCGTTTAGGAAATCCAGTGTGATCGTTTACACGATCGTTTAGGAAATCAGGTGTGATATTTTATACGATTGTTTAGTAAAAAGCTATATGATCGTTTAGAAAATGGCGGGTGTACACGATCGTTTAGACAAACTCTTGATGGCTATCGTGTAGTCTCTTGTGAGCTAAACGATAGGCTGTGTACTTAATTAAGCGATTCAACGATTATTTTCCAAAATGAAAACATTTTTCATTTTATCCTTCAATTATGAAAAATAAATAAAACCTCCCATTTCACGCATGGTTACAGGAGAAACCGCATGCAATTATCTCAAAATGGTTTTAGTTATAAATAAATATAATAACTAACTTATCATATTATATTTTAACCAATAGTTTCAATATCACATCATATGTAACATTTAAACCATAGGCCTTTTCTCCTTTACTTGATACAAATCATATATATATCAAATTCCTCCAAATAACGTATCTCATACATCATGTCAACTATATCATATATAATTAACCAATTTAACCATATCATATATAATCAAACTCCCTCTTGTCAATTTGAACACTTCAAACAGACCCAAAAACTAATTCTCAACTTGAATCAATTGAGCTACCAAGGGGATCTTATGGACCTGTAACTTGAAGCTCCAACGATACGTATATAGCTAACTAAACTCTTTAGTCACGAGATCCACCATCTGTTATGATCAGGCACTCCACTAAAGATAGACAGTTCTACTCTTCCACTATAAATATATTTCCGTGTCCATAGAATATAACCAATCAATAGTATGATAACCCTTCATAGATGCTTATAAGTATAGCTGGGCCATTTTACCATTTTGCCTCGTTTTGCACTTGTATGTCTCCACATACATTCTTAAGTTACAACGACAACCAGGGATCTTAGTTTATTTGTTTGTGGTAAAGAAAATAAAACATCTCATGTTTCATAGACAATGAAGTAAATATTTCATATTATTACATAAAAAACGTTTGTTCATACAGGTGTTTACAAACTACAAGACCCTACGAGAGTTTAGGGAATCAACCCCAGCAATCTCCCACTTGTCCTAAAGCGAGTGAGTGTACACAAAAAAAAGTACAAATCAATAAATTAGGGCACTAAGGCCCTGTACAAAAATCTCCAACTTGCCCTAGTCCAGCTGCGAGTGGTCTCGTAGACCCATGCTCTGAAGATGACCCTAAAAAACTATAGCTGTGAGAGCCTTTATAAACGGGTCAGCAACATTGTGCTTCGAAGTGATCTATGTGACTATCACGTCTCCTTGATGCACTATCTCGCGGATGAGATGATACTTCCGCTCTATATGTTTGCCGCGCTTGTGACTCCTAGACTCCGTGGAGTTCACCACAACACTACTATTATCATAATAAAGGGTGATGGGCCTAGACATGTCTGGAACAACTTTCAGATTAGTTAGGAACTTCCTGAGCCAAATAGCCTCCTTAGTACTTCGCCAGCTGTTACTTACTCGACCTCCATCGTGGAGTCGGTGATGCACCCCTGCTTAGTGGTTCGCCACACTATAGCTCCTTCATTAAGAGTGAACACTGAGCCTAAAGTGGATTTTTGGGAATCCTTATCAATATGAAAGTCAGAGCCCGTGTATCCAGTAAAGATCAAATCCATAGATCCATACACGAGCATGTAGTCCCTCGTTCTCTGAAGATACTTGAGGATGTTCTTGACGGCGGTCCGGTGACCCTGTCCTAGATTAGACTGATATCTACTGACTATCCCCACAGCATAGCAAATGTTTGGTCTAGTATAGAACATCACATACATCAAATTGCCGACGACAGATGCATGGGGACCCGTCTCATCTCCTCAACTTCTTGTGGTTTGTCTTAGGACACATTTCCTTAGACAATGTAACTCCATGCAGAAAAGGTAGTAAGCCCCTTTTGGAGTTCTGCATCGAGTACTTGAGCAACATCTTGTCAATGTACGATGCCTGAGACAACGCTAGCACTTTGTTATTTCGATCCCAAAAGATTTGAATACCCAGAAAAAACTAAGCCTCTCCCAAATCTTTCATTTGGAATTGGGTCGCTAGCTAGTTCTTAACTGGTGTAAGTAGACCTACATCATTCCCAATGAGTAGGATATTTTCTACATACAACACTAGGAAAACTATTGAACTGTTGATGATTTTCTTGTAGACACAAGGCTCATCAACGTTTTAGTCAAAGTCGTACGATTTGATCATCGTATCAAAATGAATGTTCCAAGATCGAGACACCTGTTTCAACCCATAAATGGATCGATTCAGTTTTCCAATCTATTGCTCTTAACGTTGGGCTATGAAACCCTCGGGCTGCACCATATAAATGGTCTCCTCAAGATTACCATTCAGAATGGCAGTCTTGACATCCATTTTCCATATCTCATTGTCATAATATGAGGCAATAGGCAGGAGGATACGAATAGACTTCAACATGGCAACAGGCGAGAAAGTCTCCTCATGATCGATTCCCTCTACCTGGGTATAACCCTTTGCCACAAGACTAGCCTTGAAGGTTTGTACCTTCCCATCGGCACCCCGTTTCCTCTTGTAGATCCATTTACAACCTATATGTTTTACCCCATCAGGTTGATCTACAAGCTCCCAAACTGAGTTGAAGTACATCGACTCCATCTTGAGATCCATGGCTTTGACCCATTCATCCCAGTCAACATCCTTCATTTCCTTCTGATAAGACAACAAATCCTTAACCTCGCCATCGGCTACCATAGCTAAGATTTCAGTGAAACCCACATAGCGAACATGTGGGTTTGTTACCCTCCTACTACACGAGGTTCTCTCAACTCTTGAGGTGGAACTGACCTACTAGATGAACTTCCATCAACAACTTTTGTTGACAGAGCAGGATCATCAACAAATTTTGTTGAAGTTTTAGTAGTTTCGTTGGAAAGTTCACGCAACACGATTTTACTACGTGGACTGTGTTCCCTCATATGATCCTTCTCCAGGAAGGTAGTGTTCGTCGACACAAACACTCTGTTTTCCTTTGGATCATAAAAGTAACCCCCTCGTGTATCTTTAGGGTAGCCTACAAAGAGCCACAACCTCGAACGTTGTTCCAGTTTCTTTGGATTGGCCTCAAGCACATGTGTTGGGCAACCCCATATGCGAAAGTGATGCAAACTAGCTTTACGCCCGTTCCACAAATTTAAAGGTGTTCTCGCAACACTTTTGAAAGGAACCACAAAACGAGTCCGATAAGGAAGCGTAACTCATCATCGACCGAATCATGTCCAACAAGATTTTGTTCCTCCTCTCTGCTATACAATTATGCTGAGGTGTATGTAACACCCCAAAAGTTTATGGTAGTGTAATCTTATAATTTTTTTTATTACTTGAGGGTGTTTTTGGAATTTTGGACATTTAAGTGTAATTGCTAAAGTTTAATTATTGTGGAAATTGGGTTTTTTCTGTTGCATAATTCAATTTGGAAATTAATAGCAGGAATTAATTTCATTCTGGGAAGGAAGGGAATTTAATAGAATAAGTGGAATAGGAAAAGAATAAAATGAAATAAATATTACTTTATTTTATTTTCCTTTTTTTTTTCTTTTTTTTTTCCTTCCCTTTCCTTTCATCCTCGCACCACCCAAGCCCCCCCCCCCCTCGAAATTTTTTCTTCCTTTCCGTTGATTGGGTAAGCCGCCACTAGCCGTTCGTGCCTCCAGTCAGACGCCGCAACTCCCCTCTCCCTCACCCTATTGTGTCGAGCCTTAGAAGCCAGCCGCACGAATTCAGTTGTCTGCCAGATCTGACACTTGCCGTTTGGATTTGAGACGCGTCCAGTCAGCCGTTGAGCCGTTCGGATCTGACGCATCCAGCCAGTCACTGATTGTCGACCCATGCTCACCGAGAGCCACCGCTCCTCAGTCCGCACCGTTCAGATCATAAGTCGCACGCCGCCCAGCCTTGTCCACTCTCTTAGCCACGTGTTCCCCAACCTCAACCCACGCACCACTTATATGTCCAGCCTTGCAGACCGACGCGCCGCAATTGCTGTCATCGCGGGTTTTCTTTCGCCACCGCTTTCATCGGATTCTTAAGATTTTTGGGTAAGTTAATGGGTATTTTTATGGGTTTTTCTTAAAGTAGCTTGAATGCCTATCAAGTTTTGACATAAATTTATGGTTACCCACTAAGATTTTGGTCTGATTTGATTGACCCACAATGTTGGGATTTTAGATTCATGATTTGGGAGGATTTTGAGGTGGTCCATCACGTTTGAAGTTTAATACCAATTTCAGTGGAAAATTTGTTAAGGTTGGTATGTTTATGAGTTTTGAAAATTTACCTTGGACCAAGCCACGATTTCAGTAAAGTTCAAACTGGAGACTGTGAGTAAATTAGTTAATTAGAAAGGACTCAAGGATTAATTTAAATATTGGATTTATTATAGGTGTCGCTTCAAGGCTCTGCTTAGCAAGGAGGGGATAAGCTTGCTTGAACTAATTTGGATTTACTTTGAGGTAAGTAATCTTACTACTGGAACTGCCCTCATGCTAGGCATTGATAATTATGATTTATTGAGGATTATTGGTTAGCATGATATTCATGTATGCCTTCATTAACTGAGGTTTGAAAGGACTAGAGTTAGGTATTAATGATTATGGTTACTGAGGATATATTGATGGTTTGATGTTTATGTATGACTTGCTGGCATGGGGATTTAAAAGACTAGATGCACATAGAGACGTTTGAATGCTAGGATGATTGAGTATATTATTATTCTTGAAGATCTTGCTGAATCTGAGGATGATGAGATGTATATGTATGTTATAGAGCTTTGATGACGAAATCTATATGTATGTTATAGAACCATAATGATGAGATGTATATGTATGTTATGGGACTAGGACGATGAGAGATATATATGTATGTTATAGAACCATGTTGTGATACTTTTGATGTTAAGATTTTGGTAGTGTCCTCACAGAATAGTTAGAAGCCCATTAGATGTTGTGTTTCCTTCGGGATTCACTAAAGGTGGTGTTTCTTTTGGGGTTCGCCAAAGGTTGTGTCTCCTTCGGGATTCACCAAAGGTTGTGTTTTCTTCGGGATTCACCAGAGGTTGTGTTTCCTTCGGGATTCACCAAAGATTATATTTTCTTCGGGATTCAATAGAGGTTGTGTTTCCTTTTGGAATCACCAGAGGTTGTGTTTCCTTCGGGATTCACCAGAGGTTGTGTTTCCTTCGGGATTCACCAAAGGTTTTGTTTCCTTCGGGATTCATCAGAAGTGATGGTTTCCTTCGAGATCCACCAAAGATTGTGTTTCCCTCGGGATTCACTAGAGGTGGTATTTTCCTTTGGGATTCACCAGAGATTGTGGGTCCTACGGGACATACTAGAGGTAGTGGGAATACTTAACTATAGTAGGATAAAAACCAGTTTTTCATGTATGTATGTGTCCCATGAGTACTAGAGAAGTTTATATGTTTCCACCAGAGGTAGGCATCTAGAGGACATAGATACCTAGCATGACCCCAGTAGTGGGGATTACTTACTGAGTATTTTATACTCATCTTTCTCATGTTGTTGTTTCAGGTAAAGGTAGAGATGCACCGACAATTGACAAACGGAATCCGTGATCGAGCCACTGGGACCATTTTTATGCTTTCGCTCATGATATTTAGATTTCTTTTCATGTTTTTAAACTTTCAGTTTTGACGTTTGAAACTTACTATTAAGATTTCTTTTCAGATCTATTTATTATCACTTATGATTTATGGGTACCCTATCGTTTGTTTTTAATATTTGAATTTAATGAAGGTCTTTTGAATTTACCTTATTTATTTAACATTTATTTCATTATAAATGTGTGTCATTTTAAGTTTCATGCATGCATGTGTTTAGTAACGGCCCAACTTGAGTCCTAGGGGGGTCGAGTCGTTACAGTTGGTATCAGAGCCCATGTTTTGGGTTTTGTAGACTGACTTACTATGTAAGTCCAGATTGTCCCTGTGGCTCATGAACGGATTCCAAGTCATCGTTAGGTATCTCCTATCAATTGAAAGTTTTATGATAGTTGTGCGTTAAAATATTTGTTTAGCTTAAATGCACCAATATGTTTTAATGCTAGGGTAGTGACATGAAGGAGTTATTATAAGAGGATTATCAGGTACGACATTACAAAAGGAGAAAAATAAAAATAGAATAAATTATGAGGTCCCTTGGTACTAGTTTATCTCATGGAAATTCTGTTAGAAACGAACAAATATATACCTCAGTTCAGAGATCTTAAGAGGTTGGTGAAGTTATGTGGAGTCATGACAGTTTTTGAATAAAGGTACGTAAATGTTTAAGCCCAAGAATAAAATTATCGAGGCAAGAATTCATCCAGGACTAGTGTTATGTTTTGTGTTGGATAATGCAATTAGTGGTAGTATAAATACACAAGCCAGTACTCAAGTATAAGGTTAAAAGTTATTTTATGGATAAGAAGGAAAAGGAGAAGAGTCTATAAATTTATTACAGGTTTTGAGATATTAAACCAAACATTTTGAGATGAACTTTGAAAAGAATTAATAAGTCATAAGCACTTTGGTAATACTAGGAACTTAATGGACTAGGTAAAGTATGTGCTATATGAAAAATTCTTTGGGAAGATCTAGCTAAGTTGATGTCATTAAGGGAAGCTAAAATAGTTGAACATGACCTTGAAATTAAAAAGGATAAAGCAAGGTGTTATTTGTTTAGGTTGAAATATTATTTTCGTATACCTAGACTAAACCCAGAGCCTTATTGTGATGAGGAGATCCAAGTTAGGCAAATTTGAAGAAACAAAAGTATTTTGGAGTTTAAAAGTATGTAAATTGGCAAAGAAGAATTCTACAGATGGAAATTCTTAGTGAGAGAGATAAGATTTATGGAGAGTTAAGTAAAATATAATTTAGTAAAGAGATTATGTTCCACTTGGAAAGTGGGAAAAAAAATGAAAAAAATGAAAAAATGAGGTGTCTTGAATTTAGTGGTTTTATCAAAGATAAGTGTGAAGGAGAGAAAAGTATCTAAGAAAGTTTACTCTTTTGGAAAGAGAGAGAAATTTAATGTGTTCAAAACTCTTAGTTAAGTATGGTTTGGAGGCTTGATAGGAGGGGTTACAAGGTATTTATTCTGGTGTAAAAGAAGAATACCTCATTATTATGTGGAACTTTTAGACAATATGTGTTGGATGGAAAAATAGCTTACATAGGTGATTGGGTATGGAACTTGGTTTTAACACAAGAATCTGATACCAAAAACAAAAGGTTGAGAAGAGATAAGCAATAAATTGAGTTACTAATAACATTAGATATTCAAGAACTATTGACATGGTATGTTAAGGCTTCATCAGTTAAGAGGTAAACCATTGAGGGCATTAGTATGATTTAAGGGATTTTGATGTAGTGTGCAAGTTTGAAACATGTACTAGAAAGACTATCAAATTGATTGAAAAGGGGAATTAATCCAGCTTGAGGTAGACAAAAGTGGTATATGCACAAAAGTAAGTAAGTTAGATCTTCCAATATCACCATTGCCATAAGGGATGGACTAGTAATAAAGTTGAGTTGATAACAAGAAGTTGCTATAGGTGGGTTTGGAGCAGTACAGGATAATATGTTTTACTTTATATTGGCAATGAGTTAACTAGCTCTAGGGAGTACGAGTAATTCAAGTTATGACTTATGAATCAAGAAGGTTTTAGCGTTAAAAAAAAACTAACTTCAGGGATCAATTACGGTTATTACGAGGTTATGAAAATGTGTTATTAATTGACTGATGCTTTAGCATCTAGGGACTTCAAAACCTAATTTTCAAAGGGAATGTTAAACTCATCCGCTGCAGGGTCTAAGTAATGATATGTGATTGTCTTAAGCCTAAAGAATAATATGAGGATTGGCTCAAGCAAGTTTTATAGCCCATGACAGTAGCCTCATGGAGGTGAGACTTAATTAGACAGAGTTATTCTCAGACATGTAAACCCTAAGAATGACATCATAGTCGACACTTCTAGAGTAGAAGCAGTTTTCAGTTGACCAGATTTGTTTTGGTACGTATCTTCAGATGACGCATTATATAGCATGACCAGTTTCTTTACTACACACATGAAGTTTTCCCTGTGACAAATGGTAAGCTCAAATATATGTTTTTAGTGGATAAGACTTTCTTAAACTCACAAAAATTTTCATAGTTCTCAGCTTGAACGTGTTAAAATATTGTTGGTTTTCAGCATCTTGAGTTTCATAGTTATTTATGGAAGGGGTTGTCACACCATTTTTATACTAGTTTCAGCTATGTCAAACAACGACCCTCGTTTTACATCTAGTTTCTAGAAGAGTTTTCGAGAAGGTGTTGGATACCCAGTCAGAATGTATTACAGCTTCAGCTCACAGACTGATGGTGAAACAAAGCATTTGAACCAGATATTAGAAAATATGTTGCGTGCCCGGGCGATAAGTTTTTAGGGAGTTGGGACTCTCACCTGCATTTGATGGAGTTGTGTATAATAACAGTTAGCAGGCCACCATCGGCATGTCGCCATTTGATGCCCTATATGAGAAGAGTTGCAGGTCTCCTGTATGTTGGGATGAAGTAGAGGAGAGGAAGTTGCTAGGGCCTGAGCTAGTTTACCACAAATGAGGCAATACAGAAGATCGGAGCTCGTATGCACACGGCTCAGAGCAGTCAAAAAAGTTATGCTAATGTGAGACTAGTGATAAAGTGTTCTTTAAGGTGGCACCTATGAACGGTGTTCTGAGGTTTGGCAGGACAGGGAAGTTGAGTCCGAGATTCATCAAGCCTTTCGAGGTCTTAGAGCTAATTGGCCCTGTAGTTTATCGATTAGCTTTACCTCCATCACTGTTTTCAGTTCATAATGGCTTCCATGTTTCGATGTTGAGACAGTATGTGGCAGATCCATCCCATGTAGTTGACTTTGAGCCATTACAGTTGAATGTTAACTTAAGCTACGAGGAGAAGCCCATGGAAATTCTCGCTATAGAGGTAAAGATGTTGCGTAACAAGGAGATAGCTTTTGTGACAGTGTTACGGCATAATCATCAGTTTAAGGAAGCCACCTGGGAGCGAGAGGAGAGAAGAGAGCCCAGTACCCAGAGCTATTTCAGAAGTAACTTTCGAGGACGAAAGTTTTGTAAGTGGGGAAGAATGTAACACCCCAAAAGTTTATGGTAGTGTAATTTCAGTAATTTTTTTTATCATTCGAGGGCGTTTCTGGAATTTGGGGCATTTAAGTGTAATTGCTGAAGTTTAATTATTGTGAAAATTGGGCTTTTCCTGTTGCATAGTTCAATTTGGAAATTAATAGCAGGAATTAATTTCATTTCTGGGAAGGAAAGGAATTTAATAGAATAAGTGGAATAGGAAAAGAATAAAATGAAATAATATATATTATTTTATTTTCCTTTTATTTTCCTTTATTTTCTTTCTTTTCCCCTTCTTTTCACCCTCGCGCGCAACCCCCCCCCCCCCCCCCTCCCGCCCACAGAAATCTTTTCTTCCTTTTCGTCGATTGGCTCGCCGCCTCCAGCCGTTTGCGCCTCCAGTCAGACGTCGCTGCTCTACTCTCCGTCACCCAAGTTGTGTCGAGCCTGAGAAGCAGCCACGCGACTTTAGCTGTCTACCATATCTGATGCTCGCAGTTCGGATTTGAGACGCGTCCAACCAGTCACTGATTGCCAACCAACGCTCACGAGAGCCACCGCTCTTCAGTCCGCACCGCCCAGATCATAAGTCACGCGCCGCCCAGCCTTGTCCACTCTCATAGCCGTTCGTCACCCAACCTCGACCCACGCACTGCAGTTACTATCATCGCGGGTCTGTCGTGTGGGTTTTCTTTTGCCACTGCTCTCATCGGATTCTTGAGATTTTTTGGGTAAGCTAATGGGTATTTTTATGGGCTTTTCTTAAAGTAGCTTGAATGTCTATCAAGTTTTGACATAAATTTATTGTTACCCACTAAGATTTATGTCTGATTTGATTAGCCCATAATGTTGGAATTTTAGATTGACGATTTGGGAGGATTTTGATATGGCCCATTAAGTTTGAAATTTAAGACCAATTTTGGCGGAAAATTTGTTAGGGTTGGTAAGTCTTTGTGAGTTTTGAAAATTTACGTTGGACCAAGCCACGATTTCAGTGAAGTTCAAACTAGAAACCATGAGTATATTGGTTAATTAGGAAGGACTTAAGGATTAATTTAAATATTGGATTTAATATAGGTGTCGCTTGAACGCTCTGCTTGGCAAGGAGGGGATGAGCTTGCTTGAACTAATTTGGATTTACTTTGAGGTAAGTAATCTTACTACTGGAACTGCCTTCGTGCCAGACATTGATAATTATGATTTATTGAGGATTATTGGTTACCATGATGTTCATGTATGCCTTCATTGATTGGGGTTTGAAAGGACTAGAGTCAGGTATTAATAATTATGGTTACTAAGGATATATTGATGGTTTGATGTTTATGTATGCCTTGCTGACATGAGGATTTAAAAGACCAGATGTGCATAGAGACATTTGAATGGTAGGATGATTGAGTATATTATTATTCTTGAAGATCCTGTTGAATCTGAGGATGATGAGATGTATATGTATGTTATAGAGCTATGATGACGAAATCTATATGTATGTTAAAGAACCATGATGATGAGATGTATATGTATGTTATGAGACTAGGACGATGAGATATATATGTATGTTATAGAACCAAGTTGTGATACTAGTGATGTTGAGATTGTGATAATGTCCTCACTGATTAGTTAGATGCCTACTAGATGTTGTGTTTCCTTCGGGATTCACTAGAGGTGGTGTTTCCTTCACGATTCGCCAGAGATTGTGTTTCCTTCGGGATTCACCAGAGGTTGTGTTTCCTTCAGGATTCACCAGAGGTTGTGTTTCCTTCAAGATTCACCAGAGGTTGTGTTTCCTTCGGGTTCCACCAGAGGTTGTGTTTCCCTCGGGATTCACTAGAGGTGGTACTTTCCTTCGGGATTCACTAGAGATTGTGTGTCCTACGTGACGTACTAGAGGTAATAGGCATACTTAACCATAGTAGGATAAAAATCAGTTTTTCATGTATGTATGTGTCCCATGAGGACTAGAGAAGTTTATATGTTTCCACCAAAGGTAGACATCTAGAGGACATAGATGCCTAGCCTGCCCCAGTAGTGGGGATTACTTACTGAGTATTTTATACTCATCCTTTCTTATGTTGTTGTTTCAGGTAATGGTAGAGATGCATCAGTGATTGACAAGCGAAATCCGTGATCGAGCCACTGGGACTAATTTTGTGCTTCCGCTCATGATGTTTAGATTTCTTTTCATGTTTTCAAACTTTCAGTTTTGGCGTTTGAAACTTACTATTATGATTTGTTTTCAGACCTATTTATTATCACTTATGATTTATGTGTGCCCTTTCGTTTGTTTTTAATATTTGAATTTAATGAAGGTCTTTTGAATTTACCTTATTTATTTATCATTTATTTCACTATAAAAGGGTTTCGTTTTAAGTTTCATGCATGCATATGTTTAGTAACGGCCCAACTTCAGTCCTAGGGGGGTCGGGTCGTTACAGTAGGTGTACTTGGAATTGAGAGTTGGGAAACGATTCCATGTTCTATCATATAGTTCTAGAACTCATAATCCAAAAACTCTACACTCCGATCCGATCAAAATGTTTTAATCCGTCTATCCAATGCGTTTTCAACTTCAGCCTTGAACTCTCTAAACTTTTCAAAGGATTCAGACTTTCGTTTCATCAAATAAACATATCCATACCGAGAGTAATCATCAGTAAAAGTGATGAAATACTCATAACCTCCCCTGTCTCGCACATTCATCGGGCCACAAAGGTCTGAATGCACTTACTCTAGAGGTTCTTTGGCTCGATAACCTTTTTAGTAAAACATCTTTTAGTCATCTTGCCTTCAAGGCATGACTCGCACACAGGTAAAGAATTTTTCTCTAACTCGCTTAGAAGTCCATTCTTCACCAGCATCTCAATCCTATTGAGATTGATTTGCCTTAATCGAAGGTGCCAAAGTTGGGCATTTTCCTTAGGAGAAAACTTTTGTTGTTTATTTTGAGTTACGACAGTTTTAAACATCTCTATGTTATGGAGGGAATGTTTTGCTAATAGTCTTAGCACATACAAATTATTTTCCAATTTTTTTGAACAAATCTCAACACCATCTTTATGAATAAACAATTTATTCAAATCAAAATGAAGAGTATATTTACATTGTATCAGACACTTTAAAAAAATTAAGTTCCACTTTAACTCAGGAACTACATATACATCATTCAAAATGATAAACTTCTTCTGTAAAGTTAACTGGAGTCCTCCCACTGCCATAGTTGAGACGACGTGCCTGGTACCTACTCACATTGTCATCTCTCCCGCCTCAAGCTGCCACCAGGATCTAATCCCTTGAAAAGAAGAACAAATATGATTAGTGGCCCCAGAATCAATAATCCAGACAGAATCCTCATTCTCCACTAAACAGGTTTCCAAAACTAGTAAACCATATTTACCTTGTTTTGCCTTGGCCTTAGCCTTCTTCTTCTCCTTGAACCAGTGAGGACAATTCCGTTTCCAGTGCTCATCCTGGTTGCAATGGAAACACTTTCCTTTGTCAACCGATGCTGGTCACCTTCCCCACTGAGCGACAGGCTGTGGGTTAGCAGGTGCCTTCCCCTTCCCCTTACCACCCTTCTTCTTCTTCCACATGGAAGTGTTAGAAGTAGAAGGTGCAAACTTTGTTCCTAAGGTCGAACCCCAATGGAACTTTTTTGAAGATGAAGCAACATTTACCTCACCTCCCTTCTTCTCCTTACTTTTTAGCAAGGATTGAAATATCTGCAAGTCGTTGAGGAGAGTTGTAAGGGTATAGTCTACTTTGTTCAGCATTGCATTGCTGACAAAATGTAGGAAGCTATCTGGCAATGAGTGCATAATGATGCTAACCTGATTGTCCTCATTGAAGTGGACCATCATGTTTAGAATGTGCTCTTGAACAGATGTACCCTCCTCCATTTTGGTGTTGAAAATGCTTTTTAGAGATTTATGCTTGAGCTGTCCAAACTTATCCACATCCACAAACTTATTTAACACTTAAACAGAATGCAAACATGCTTCCACCCACCAAGAATGTAAATTCTATTCTATATAATAATGGATTTGGAATATCAAAACCTGGCTCTGATACCAATTGAGGGAGCTTTTATCAAAGAGAACCTATGAGCGGAAGCAAGATCGTTCCAAATTTATTGTGACAGAATTACAAACATTCACAAATAGGCAAACTAGTTATGCATTTTAAACAAAATTACGACATGCTTTAGAAATTAAATACCAAAGTAACGAGAGATATACCTTTGAAGAACTTTTCTTTTGACTTTCTCTTGCTTTCATAGAGTCTGGAACAACAACCTTTTGTTGTCTCCACGATCGTCTACCCAATCGTCTAGTCAATCATGAACAAGCTTCTCCACGAACAAGTAACCTCTCGAACACCACCATTCAGTAATCTTGGTATTCTCGGAGTGAGAATCTAAGAGGTGTGGGCTCTGTCGGATTTGATAGAGGTGATGGGTGGAAAATGGAGCGTAAATATGCATGCATCTTATGATAAGCGTTGATCTCCATGTGTTGATGGTCATGCGTTCGACTGAGACATATGCAATATGTGTTCAAGAATATATGCGATGACCATGCATTACTGTCATAAGTTTTCTTGCTCTCTCGCCAAGTATAACGAGAATGCAAGTTTCAGGGGTGATCCGAGGTCGAACTTAGGGACTTGTAACTAAATGTTGCGAAGTAATGTGTCTGCGGCGATGAATAAAAGAATAATGAAATTAAAGGACTATGCGCTACTCCTACTTCTAACTAAACAAATTAAGAATGGAAGTATGACTATGAGAGTTAGTAGAGACGCAGCAACTGTTAACACATAATAAGATGCATGGACAAATAGATAAAATGATGGAGGAGATAACTTCACTGCATCATAAAGCTTGATCGCAAGGGTAACCCCAGCCGATCATGCTATATAAAAATATACACATGCGATGCATATGCGAAAATGTCGATAGAACTCATTTCTAAGTTTCTATTCTTGCTTATGCGCACATATGACAAAATGATCGCATACCACTATATCCTATTTCTAGGGCGCATGCGATGTGTAAATAGCAAATAGAACTTATTCCTAAGTTTCTACTCTTGCTTATGGGATCCAATTTGACTCTCCCAAGCCTAGATTTGCTCTTTAGACTACTCTCCTAAGTATATCCAAATGATGAATGATACACTTAGAAGACAAGATGATCACAAAAAGCATGGTTGACATAAGATTATTCCTATCTCTAGGAACACTACCTACTTTGCTTAATGCGTTCCACTACTACTTACTCGCTGATCAGCTAATAGACAAGCGTTACTTCAGCCTCGCACTAAGAAAAGAGGGTTTACTCACTATACTCGCGTAATGCATACCTCTCGGTGGTTTGCTACAAGCTTCATATATCTATGTTGCATGATTAAGTATGCGATACTGTTGCAATCTTACTTAGTTCGTTGCAATGAAAGTAAGAAATGATAAAGAAGAAGTTAATGAAGATAGAGTTGAAGGAAATAAAGAGATGCATTGATTACAAAACATATTAATATCTTAAGCCAAAATATAATACAATACAGAGATAAGAAGAGAGATGGAGGGCTAGATGTAGACAATGTCTTGCTTCCATCAGATGTATGTCAAGGTTGCCGGTGGTGACATGGATGGGCGGTGGAGTAGTCTCTCTCGAGATCTATCTCCAGAAAAGCTCCAGTCGCCACTTGGAATGGGTAAAGGAATGAAGAACTCTCAAAGAATGTCTTCTCATGCTCTCATCTGTAATCACAAGGATCTACCTGAAGGCAGAAGCTCGGATGCTTTGATTTGGGCTCTAAGGCTCTATTTATAGAGCTCAATCGCCAACAGCATTAATGGTCCCACTCTGAGTCTCTGTCACTAACAGCGTGATGGACCTGCTCTGAATCTTTGCTACTGATGGCGTGGTAGGTGAAATGTCAACATCATCTTTTTTATACTCTCAAGGTATGCATTCATGCTTGGTTTCCGAAGTACTAACACATTTCACCACCCTTGCGATAACCCTTCTATCATGGTTATTACTCTTTAGCCGCAACATCCATGTGATGAACGTACACAATCACCCTTGCGATGGTCTGGGATTCACCGTATGTGATTGGTTCCTGCGATAGCTACAAAAATAGACATTTTGTCACAGAATAACGCATAATATTGGGTTAGTCGAGATTTTCAATGCTGATCGACGTAAGCTCACTTTTCACATGAATTCTTAGTATAATCATCGCATGTTCTACTTGTTAACCCTCATAATTCTAAATAAAAGGCTACAATAACTTGCATTTCTACCAGTTATCAAGAGGTTTAGAGGAAACAATGATCGAACTCAACAACCAAGAAAGTGGAAGGGTATAGTGTCTATCGTATAGACTTTGTGCTTGATCGTCTAGTAAAATTTTAGCAGGTACACAATCATTTAGAAAATCAGGTGTGATCATTTACACAATTGTTTAGGAAATCAGGTGTGATCGTTACACAATCGTTTAGTGAAGCTCGCTTGCCACGCAATTTTTTAGTAAAAAGCTATACGATCGTTTAGAGAATAGCGCGTGTACACGATCGTTTAGAAAAACACTTGATGACTATCGCATAGTCTCTCATGAGCTAAACGATAGGTTATGTACATAATTAACGATTCAACGATTCTTTTCCAAAATGAAAACATTTTTTATTTTATCCTTCAGTTATGAAAACTGAATAAGACCTCCCACTTCACGCACGGTAAAAGAAGAAACCGCATGCAATTATCTCATAATTTTTTTAATTATAAATAAATATAATAACTAACTTATCATATTATATTTATAACCTATAGTTTCAATATCACATCATATGTAACATTTAAACCATAGTCCTTTTCTCCTGTACTTGATACAAATCATATTTATATCAAATTCCTCCAAATAATGTATCTCATATATCATGTCAGCTATATCATATATAATTGAACCAGTTTAATCATATCATATATAATCAAACTCCATCTTATCAATTTGAACATTTCAAATAGACCCAAAAACTGATTCTCAACTTTAATCCATTGAGCTACCAAGGAGATTTTATGGACCTATAGCTTGAAGCTCCAACGGTACGTAAATAGCTGACTAAACTCTTTAGTCACAAGATCCACCATCCTTTAACTGCCGGGCACTCCCTAAAGATCGACAGTTGTACTCTTCTCACTACAGATATATTTCTGTGTCCATTGGATATAATCAGTCAATAGTACGATAACCCTTCACAGATGCTCGTAAGTACAGTTGGGTCAATTTACCATTTTGCCCCGTTTTGCCGTTGTATGTCTCCACATACATGCTTAAGTTACAATGACAACAAGAGATCTTAGCTTATTGGTTTGTGGTAAAGCAAATAAAACCTCTCATGTTTCATAGATAACACTGAAGTAAATATTTCATATTATTATATCACAAGTGTTTGTTCATACAGGTGTTTGTTTACAAACTACAGGACCCTATGAGAGTTTAGGGCATCAACCCCAACAATCCCCCACTTGTCCTAAAGCGAGTGGGTGTACATAACAACAAGTACAAATCAATAAACTAGGGCACTAAGGCCCTGTACAAAAATCTCCCACTTTCCCTAGTCTAGCCGCTGGTGGTCCCTTAGACCCATGCTTTGAAGGTGACCCTAAAAAACTGTAGCTGTAAGAGCCTTTGTAAACGATTGAACAATGTTGTACTCCAAAGTGATCTATGTGAATATTGTCCCCTCGATGCACCATCTCCCGGATGAGATGATACTTCCACTCTATATGTTTGTTGCGCTTGTAACTCCTAGGCTCCCTAGAGTTTGCCACAACACTACTATTATCAAAATAAAGAGTGATGGACCTAGACATGTCTGGAATAACTTCCAGATCAGTCAAGAACTTACTGAGCCAAACGGCCTCCTTAGAAGCTTCACAAGCCACTACATACTTGACCTCCATCTGAAGTCACCGATACACCCCTGATTAGTAGTTCGCCACACTATAGCTCCTCCGTTAAGAGTGAACATTGAGCCTAAAGTGGATTTTTGAGAATCCTTATCAATCTGAAAGTCAGAATCTGTGTATCTAGTACGGATCAAATCCTTAGATCCATACACGAGCATGTAGTCCCTCATTCTCTGAAGATACTTGAGAATGTTCTTAACGGCGGTCCAGTGACCCTGTCTTAGATTAGATTGATATCTACTGACTATCCCCACAATATTGCAGATGTCCGGTCTAGTACACAACATCGCATACATCAAACTGCCAACGGTAGGTGCATAGGGGACTCGTCTTATTGCCTCAACTTCTTTTCACTGACTATCCCCACAACATGAGCTTTGACTATTTGACTCAAGATTTTGAAACTTTGCGCAAGGACCCCTATGGTTTTCACTCTCATGATGAGAATGTTGATGCTGACATGTGAAGTTCCTCTCAATTGTTGTGCTTCACTGCTTGTTGATTCTACCTTTGTTTTGTGTTTTGCTATTTCCTTGGATATTGTAACTTTCTCTTTCTTGTAGTTGTTGTATGGCTTTATCAATGAATAAATTGATCTTTCTTTTATTGGTTGATCGGGTTGGTCTTATCCTCCCTTTTTTTTTATCGTCTTTGGCTTCCATTTGACTTGGATCAGACTCGACTTCCCTATTCATAGGGTCAGCCTTAACCTCCCTTTTGATTGGATCAACCTCGACTTCCCTATTCATAGGGTCGGCCTTGACCTTCATTTTGACTTGAGTCGACCTCGACTTCCTATTTTGCATAGTTCCCAGTCAAAACTTCATAAATTGACAAAATTTAGAGATGATATGGTAGATATTTGTTAGACACCAACTTAATTCGAATATATTTCTATCATCGGTGAAACATAGATTTCTTCAAAACTATCCATAAAAATTGCTTAATGTTACTGATGTTTTTATGTTATCAAAATAATCTTCAATCCGCTTTGTGCTCATATTAATCCATTATGAGTAGAAATTCCCCCGTGTAAAAAGTGAGAGAATTCCATCCTTCTAAAACCTTTTGCCTCTTTTGCTTTTTTTTTTCTAGGGTGTGATTTAGTAAGTGCACCAATGTATTTCATTTAGGTTGACACTCATATAGCACTCTCATCATATCCTTCTCCCAATCATTAATTAAAAGAACAAAGGGGAAGATGAACTCCTTCCTCACCCTTTTTCCCTAACGGTGGGGTTCAGTAGGTGTACTAGTGTATCTCAACTAGGTTGACACACACATAACACCCTTATCATATCCCACTCCTAATCATTCATTAATATAAAAAAAAAAAAAAAAAACAAAGGAGAAAATGAACTCTTTCCCCTTTTTTATGTGTGGATCTTCAAGTGCACTGATGTATCCCAACTAGGTTGGCACATATTTAGCACCCTATCATATCTCACTCATAATCACTCCCATTGAGTTTTCAGTACTAAATCCATCAATAGGAAATTAAGTTTTAATCACATATTCTTTTGTACTTGTCATCGCCATTGCCACTTGGATTCACTACCATGTATGGCCATTATGCCATTATTTGGAGTCACTTCATGTTAGCAAAATAACCTAACGGGTCAAAAGGAGCGCCCTATTTTATGCTTAGCAAGGGTCAGCCTCGACCTTGGTCGAGTTCGAACGTTTTCTTTAGGAAATACTCTGAGCCTAAGATGATCTCTCGATTCGAGGCATGGCGTAAAACTTGTAGCGTTAGGAACTTGGCAAAGGCCGGCCTTAACCTCTACCAAGCGTCTTTCTTTTATTGTATCTCAATCCTAAAATGATCTCTTGGGTCAGAGTATGCGTAAAACATGCCCAGGCATTTGGCGAGAGTCGGCTTAGCATAACATCTTTCTTTGGCAATACTTCGAGCCTAAGATGATGTCTTAGGCTAAGGTATGCATAAAATTTTCCCAGGCATTTGGCAAGGGTCGCCTCGACCTTGGTCGAGGCCGATCATGCTAGCTTGGGTCAGGCTTAAGCGAGCCCTCTTTCCCACTTTTGTTTTTAGTTGCCACTTTCAGCTTGAGGTTTGGCTACTTTGTAGTTATTTTGTAGTTATGAGTTAACAATCAAGACTCCACTTGAAATATTCTTTGTTGTGTCGCTTCATGATCTTGTCGATTAGTTCGGCCTCGACCTCAGCAAGTCAGCCTTGACATTGACCTCAACCTCAACCTCAACCTTGGAAACTTAGGGTTCATGCAACCTCTTAGATGATAGGATGGGGAGATCTCTAGCTCTTATGTGCTTAAGGTTGGCCTCGACCTTGGCCTCGGTCTCTCCATCTTCTGTACTGCACATGGTGTACTTGGATATGTTTGGACAGTGATAATATTGTTCCTTGATGCACTTAAGGTTGGCCTCGGTTAGCCCCCTGTGAAATTTTGGTCATAACTTCACGCTCCATTTATAATTTTGAGCTTCGAGCCTGGACTTGTCTTTTCACCTCAATTTTGTCTCATTGGCCTTAGTTGATATTCTTTGCCTCAACAATGGTAGCCTCGGCCTTGGCTCTTTGGCCTCTGCATTAGTTGCTTTAGACTCGACATTGGTACCTTAGTCTTTGCCTTGGTAGTCCCAAACTCGACCTCATCCTTGGCATTGGTAGCCTCAGCCTCGATATCGGCCTAAGTCATCTTGAACTTGACTTCGACTATCCAACACGTTGGCTTCCTTTGATTTTGGTCATTAGGATCTGATTCACCCATGATGCCGTCTTCAAAATTTCTTCTTTATCATGACTTATGGGAACTAGGTCATCGTTGCCTTTATTTATTTAATTTTGTAAAGATTCTTAATTCTACATTGGTAGATCACTATTGTCCCCACAGACAGCTCCACTATTGATGCTAGCTTTTGGCCAAGGAAAAACACACCTGAGTTTCACATGACATCAATGGTAAATTTGCAATTTAGGGAAGAGAGGACCTACAAAATAAAGAAACAAGGCTCTGATGCCTAATCCAGTAAGAGAATTATGAAATAGAAAAGAACTTGGAAGTTTAAGTTGTTGGGTTTAATTCCCTAAATCTCATGGTCTTGTAGTTTGCAAATTGTATTTATACAAACATATTGTTTATTTAATACAATAAGTGTTTTATTTGAAGTTTAGTTGCATTAATCCAAAACTAATAGACTAAGATCCAATTCTATTGGATGTAACTTAAACATGTATGTGGAGACATACAAGTGGATCATGTTTAAGTAATAACCTAAACAATTTGTAGTAAATGGAAAAGGTTGGGTACCTTATGCTGGTAACACTACAGATATGGCATGTTTGGTAATTATTACAATCGTTGTAAAGTGTTATAAATGATCTTATCATGATTAAATTTGGCCACTCTCACCCATGCAAATCAAAAGACTGCTCTCATAGGCAGGAGTTCATAACTCACTCAAGACTAAGGTCAAGTCACCTATGGTCATCATGGTGAAATGTAAATCTCTTCTAACATCAGTGTTATAAAGAGAGACTATTCATTTTGTGATTTGGTCTTTGGACTATAGATATATTTTTGTGCCCATTGGATATAGTCAATCAATAGTGCATTGACCCTTCATAAATTGCTCGTAAGTACAACTGGGTCAATTACCGTTTTACCCTTATAGTTACATCCAACTTCTTAAGTACCACTGATCCCTCTAATAAACAATTAGTCATAGTCCAACTATAACTGAACTCCTCTCGAGCCAAGAGAGGGTGTGGCGCCACATTTTTCAAGACCCGGAATCAACCCTTAAGAGAAAAATTTATTTACTTACCATAACAATCAGGAAGAAGTGAATTCTTTTTTGTGTAGCTGTGTTCCCAGCTCCTCAATCAAATGAATCCTCAAAATGGTAGGCAGCTATCGGTATTTAGTGAAATGACCGGTAGTTAATGAAGGTTGATCAACTTAATTAAATTATTTAATTAATTAATCAAATATGATCAGAGCTTCAATCTATAGGTTCACAAGGTCCCCTTGTTAGCTCAATCAAGATTAATGAGAATTAAATTAATTTTAGATTAATTTGAATTGTTCAAATTAATTAAAGGAAATTAATTGTATAAGATACAATTACTATAATGCATATGATACATTATAATATAAAGTTATAATGAGAGAAATAAATATTTGAATATGATTCAAATATTAATTATATGAACATGATTCATATAAAAACTATATGTTAAAATTAATCTGAATATGATTCATATTAATCTATAGGTTATACGAGAGAATAGTAAACTATAAGTTTTATTATATGTGATATAATATAAACTATAGGTTATTCGTTATATGTGATATAACATACAGTTTAATATGATATATATTAAGTTAATTAATATATATTATTATTTGAAATTCAATTTTGAATTTTTGAAAATTAAAAAGGGGGAAGGAGTTATTTTGATAACTCCCTCAATACCCTTTTCTCTCGTATATGTGGAACACAAAGTGGGAGTTTAAGTTCAGTTCTTTATTATCTTCTTCATCCATCTTCCTCTCAATCTCTCTATGTGTAATTCTCTCAACCAAGAAAACTCCTCCATTCACCAAAATCAACCAACAGAAGCCCACACCTCTCTGTTGATTCTCACCTTGAGAATATCTCGGACTCATTTGTGGTGATGTCTCCAGTTGTTGTTCGTGTGTTTGTGTTGTTGTGTACAGGTGAAGAAGAGAAGATTGGTTCATGATCTTGCCATAGAGGGGAATTGTGAAGAAGTGTTCTTCAAGGGTATGTGTATCTTGATCCCTTCTCCTTTTTATATTTTTCTAGTAGAAGCATTCTTAAGATCCAATTTATTTATCCTATTAATTTCCATCCTCTTCATTGTAATTTTCAATAAAACGAAATTAGAGACATAATGCATTCAATTGCTTCGATTCAGAGAATTCAAATCCCTTCAATTGGTCTTAGAGACAAGTTATGTCTTTAATTTTCATTTTCGAACTTCAATTCAGAGTCTTTGGTGGGTGTTCTTGATGCATCATGAATGTATGTTCATTTTGGCACTTGGATGTTTTGAAAATTTTCTTAGCTTTATTGCTTTATTTAGTTGATTTGTAAAGGCCCAGTGTATTTTTTTGGCCATTTTATTTTTGCAATCGAGTCTATAAAAGTCTGTGCCGTCGCGTGTATTCTTTACTTTTATTTGGAGAAGTTTGGAGCAGAAACAGAGCAAAATGGATGAAGGATCGAAGCAGAGGAAGCATTCTGCCCTAGAGCGTAATGTACAATGTAGCGACACTATGCATTATGCTGTAAGGCAGAATACTCAGCAGCAGCGTTGCAACGCTGATGCGGAGCGTAGTGGTGCTACATGCAGCATAAGGCTATGCTTTGGCAACTCAAAAACCAGCAAAGCAATGATGCATGTAGCATAGGGCTACACTATGGCAAAGCAAAAGCCAACATAATAACACTGCCGCCGAGTGTCATTATGCTCCAAGGACGGTTCGCACGTGCATTAGGCACTTCCAGATCGTGGCTTGGAGTCTCCTAGCGTGTACTTGAAGATAGTTTTGTATTATTTAATTATTAATTTGTAATAATTTGTTTAATTATTTGTATTTTCATTAATTAAATTAATATAAGGGTTATATTTTATATTAATTTAATTAATGTTTAGGATATCAATTTTCAATCCAATGTTGCTTTATTATTTTATACATATGACATATGTTTTATTTAACTATATAACATATTGTATGTCGTATAGTATAAAAATCCCATCATAGGATAAATATTTTTTCATGCATCATTTTAATATTAGTGTTATATTATAAAATTGCATGATTTAATTATGCATGCTCGTGCATCATATCAAATATAATTTTTATATTATATGATTGCATGCATTAATAACATGCCCATGCATCATATTATATTGTAACTTTTATAATATATAGTAGTGGATGATGGATGTATGTTATGTATGTTTTCATTACTTTATAATATAATTGTATGTTATGTAATGAAAATGAATATGCATAAAGTATGACACTTCTTTAGAAAAATATAATTGTTATATTCTTAAGTATGTCAATAGATGCATGTATAGGTTTTAATTATTTCATTAATCTTTATAAGTGTTATGAGTTAATGAAATCAGAATTAAAATCTATAATCAAGAGTTGCGTGCAAACATAAATTAAATTAATTTTAAATAGTTTAAAATTGATTACACCTAAACCTATGTTAATAATATTTCTAATGAAATTAGATATAGATTTAATCTTTTAATTTCTTTTTTGATAGGATTAAATTAGATTAAATAAAAGATTAAATTTATAACATAGTTTTTATATTAAGCAACTATGGCTACGATTTCATTATATATATGCTTTCGTTCTAAGCCATGGTGGTTGAGTTGATTGCTCTCTTTGGGAGGTGTATGTAGCAGCAAAATATTGAGATCATAAACTCGATTTTGACAAAATATTGACAGTGCAATTGTCCACATTAGAAAAGTTCAAAGAAGTGATGAGCCTCAAATACTATAAAACGAACATATACCTTTGGTTTCAAATAGTCCTAGTAAAAACACTTTGAATTTAGGTGTGATAGTGCTCTTGTAATCGGGTTGGAAGATAAAATATTTAAGATTAAAGAGTATGAGTAGGATAAAATTTTGGGAGAATGTTTTTGTAATTGGCCAGGAGAGAAAATAGTGTGATTGTAGTAAGGTTTTTGCTTAGTAGAATTCTTTTTGTCCGTAGTTTTTTCTAATTGTAATAATTATTATATATTATTGAATTATATATTTATATTAAGGTTAATATATAATTTTTTTATGTTATTGGAGAAATTTACCGTACGCCTAAATTGAAGCCACTCTATGATTAGAAAAGTATATATACATATACTTGGAAAATGCGAAATGTTCTATTTCTCCAAATCAAAAAAGTACCCTAATCCAAACAAGGATGAATCTACATCCTCTTAGTAAACTTAATAGAAAAAGTGCTAACATATTAAAGAGTTATTTAGGACGTGAGTTGTTTATTATAATATATAGTTATTATAGTAGTCTATGAGTTATAATAATATGTAGATTATAATAATTTGTGTTTAGGATGCACGTCACACTACAAGATATAACTCTTTTAATAGCATTTCATTATAGCCTTTTATTACATGGGCTATAAAATAGAGGGGGAAAGGAAAATTTTAAATAAAGGTGAAAAGGAGGGAAAATAAAAGAAAAAAAATGTGGAAACTAAAAATTTTGGCGTGCGTATTTGGTGTATTTCCCTCTTTCCCCATTTCTTTCCCTTGTCCTAATCTCTACAATTCACTACTCTCCCTTCTTCACCAGTTTTTTCTCATGTTCTAAAAAAATTCTTCTGGTTAAATGATAACTTGTAGAAATACAAGTTATTTTGGCTCTTAAGTTAGAACAACTAAGGTTTTTAAAGATAAATTCTCCTCATTTTTAGAAGAAATGCATGGAATTACTCAAACATTAGCAAATTCATACAAAAGAAGTTTTATTACTAAATACTGTGGCACTAACGCGTTATATTGCAGGATTTCAACAAAAAGCTAACACATGAGTAAGAAGTGTCACAGGCAAAAGTTCTAACGCATGGGCCATGCATCGGAGGGAATTCAACGCAGAGAAGATTCATTGATGCAGGCTATTTGTGTCAAATCACCACTTGCAAGTATGGACACCTGCAGCAGATGGCATTTGAAAAGCTTCTGACTGTCAGGCGGCTGACCAAGGCATGGACTTTAATGCTGCCCATCACCAAGCTGGAGATGACCGACGCCTATAAATAGATGAAATCCCTCCAGAGTTCAAAGTTAAAAAATTTTCAAGTTCTCACTCTCATAATTAGCGTAGTCATAGTTTAGATCCTGTCTCTTATACACATCTAGATGTGTATAAGAGACAGCTTTAATGCTGCCCATCACCAAGCTGGAGATGACCGACGCCTATAAATAGATGAAATCCCTCCAGAGTTCAAACATACATACACAGAAATTTTCAAGTTCTTACTCTCTGTATTTGCATAGTCATAGTTGTAGATCTTTAGAAGCTGTGCTGTGGTGCCAAGAAGATCAGAAGGGTTGAGAACCACCATCACCGCCGGTCAGGGAGCGGAGGAAGCCAAGCTTGAGAAAGACACTTCGTCCAATTCCTATACAAGTGATTGTACACAACTAGAATTGAGCCAAAGAGATACAAGAGATTGTACTCTGCGGCTTGACTTAATTCCTTTCATCTCATTTATCGCTTTCATTTTATTTGATTAAATATTGCTTTTGTAAAGATAATCTACTTCTTTATAAATTCATATATTTGATCCATCACACTTTGCCATTGTTTATTTCTTGTTTATATTGAATACATCTATACTTTATGCCAAACTTCATTTCAAACGCCTAAGCCAACTTGATCAATTGGTAAAAGCATCCTTAGCTTAGGTTATTCGAAAGAGTAAATAAGCCAGCATCAAGTAGAATGCCTAGTACATCTAGAGATAGATTTACTGGTGTTTATTGCATTCTGTGTTTGACGCATGCATCCTAGAGATAGGTTTTGTATGTTATTCGCATTGAGAAGTGTCGAATAAGAGTCTAACGCATAAACAAAGATAAGCAAGCCACGTCACCCACATCACATTCTGGTTCGTGTACATTCATCTTACATCGACGCATACCACCTGCACTAAAATCCATTTTCGTATGATCCATCACTCACTACTCAACTCTTTTGTATCTTCTTGCACAAGCACAACACCTTAGTGTAAATAACACATTTCTCTCATACATTTAGGAAACCCCTACAATAACTACAACGCAAGGTCTGCGTTAGCCTAACTGAATCCCTGAGTTCGACCTCAGACTTACCAAGAGCCTAAATTGGATTTATACTTGGGTCTAATTTAGGAAAACTTGAACGTCAATAGGAGTGTCGTGCGTTCTATTGCACATCTCTAACGCATTAATGCGTTACAAATACATAAACACATCAAAGCATCAACGCATCATTTATAATTGAACTTATTTTTCCAATTTATTTTATACAATACACTCCCAGCTCGAATCACGATAGCAACGAACATTAAACTTTTTCCATGGCTTCTCTAATTTCTCATCTATTTCTTCCTGTAAGTTTCACCAATCTGATCCATCTCTTCCCGTATGTTTCATGAATCCGATCCATTTCTTCCCTCTCCCTAACTTTTTCTTATATGTGTTCCTTTTTTATTCATTGTTTTCTATGTGGTTTTTCTTAGGCGATTCTTATGGAAACCAAAAGGAGCATCAATACATTCAAGGAGGCTAATTTGAAGGAAAAGGGGGTATTTGTGAGAGATGATTTGAATTTCAACATCATCGATGACACCAGAATCAGTATTTTCTCAACCATGGTATTAGGTCATCCTCTCCAGCTATCTAATGTGATTCTTCTTCTCTTTCTCTACGTTTTCTTTTTGTCTTTCTCATTCTCGTTGTTGAGATATTTAGGCCTTAATTTATATATTATGCATATATTTAGGCCTTAATTTATGTCTTAATTTATGTATTATGCTTTTGTCAGCTCTCTGCATCCATCAAATGGTCATTGATGAAGGTAGATCTATCTCTGATCGACACTACTCTGCCATACGCACAAATCCAAAGCTTCCCTGCCCTTTGTCCAATCGCACGTGTTTCGCCATCGACTAGATTGTGCATGCTACTCAGGTCTGAACTTTTATGTGTGCAACTTCGTTCTAGGTTGGTGTTCGACCATTCAATCTCAATCCGGTTCAAAACTCTCCTCGATCGAACTCGATCCAAGTCTTGATCCGGTCCAGAACTCGATCCTCGATCCTCACTATGAAGAACTTGATCCGGTCTAGAACTCGATCCTCGATTGAATTCGATCTAAGTCTTGATCTGGTCCAAAACTCATTCCAGTTCAAAACTAGATCCTCAATCAAACTCGATCTAAGTCTTGATCCGGTCCAGAACTTGATGGTCCCCCACTCGATGCTCCCCCACTAGTTGTGTTTTTTTCTTTTTATCAATATTTTCTTTTCTCTTCATTGATGACTAGATTCTTGATGATGTTTTCATCATTGAGAATTCTATTGAAGATTGTTGATCTTTATTTGAGGAGAATAGGAGGTGATATATGGTTAATTGAAGTGATGTATCAACTCTGTAGTTTAGGTAGAAAGATCAGACAAAAATTGAATGGAATAAGCTTATGAAATTTTGATGATATATCGACTCTTTAGTTTAGATCAAGTTTTTCACATTCCATTTAGGGAAGTCATTACTTCTTAACGTTTGATGATTAACTATATATAAATGGTAATATTACATACGCATTAAAGAACGTTATTGCTTACGTTTTTGTTCCATTGTCCATATTTTCCTTTTCTCCTTCTTATGGCCCCAAATAACTATAATTCTCTTGTTTGTAGGCCCAAACTACTCAGTATAAACGGTCAACTTCACTTCAAGACTCAGGGAAGACCGTATCCTTTAAGCTTCAAAACTCTTCAATCGTTTATCTATATGCGAGCTCAATCGTATAGACGAAGCTCCAAGGAACTAGATGATAGTTCAATTATGTAAACGATATTAAGAAGCACGAGATGATCGTGTAGATGATAGTTATGTGGAACTAAACGATCTTAGACTACAGCTGAGGAACTAGACAATCATATAGGCGATGCAAAGCAGAGCTAGACGATCGTGTAAATGATGCAAGAGGAACTAAACGATCGTGTACACAATACTTTAGAAAAAGCTAGATGATCATAGCGAAAGAAAGAAAGAACACAAGTATTTAAGTGGTTCAGCCAAAGGCTTACGTCCACTGTGCAAATAGGGAGGGTCTCTTTTATTCCTTCTTCTTTAAACTTCTTTACAGAATGAATGTCTTGCTCTCTCTTGTTCTGGAAACTCTTTGATTCTATCACCTTCTATACAGGCACTCATTTTCAATGAGGAAGCTCTGGTGGTTACAAAAAACAAAACAGAAAAAGGCAACAACAATAAACTGACTGCAACTTCATTTTGTCTCGGTTCTTTCTGTTATAATCTCCACCTTTGTAAACATCCAGAGAATCTTTCCCTTTCAGGTAACTCGAACCCAAGGAGGTCCAAGCAACGACCAAGCTTGCTTTTAGAAACTATCTTGGACAACATATCAGCCGCATTATCTGAGGTATGTATTTTTACTACCTGTTGATAAAATCGTACTTGATGTCAATGTGCTTGGTTCTGCTGTAAAACTGTTGATTTTAAGACAAATAGATTGTGCTTTGATTGTCACAATATATTCTCACTTTTTTTTGTGTAATGCCAAAATTGTTTAGTAATCCCTTCAGCCACAAACCTTCTTTGACAGCCTCAGACAGAGCTATAAACTTAGCTTTTGTTGTGGATAGGGCCACCATAGATTGTAGACTTGCCTTCCAACTTATTAGATTATTTTCCCATAGGAAAACATATCCAGATAGTGAGTGTCTCCTATCCAGATCTCTTGCATAATCAGCATCAACATAACCATACATTTCATCATTGGAGGGGTCATTCTGTCTGTATAAGATCTGTGCTTCCATTAATGAACAGAGATACCTTAGTATCCATTTAACTGCATCCTAATGCCATTTACCAGGATTGGCCATCTATCTACTGACTAAACTTATAGCATAGGATTAATCTGGCCTGGTTGAAGTCATTAGATACAACAAAGATCCCACAGCCTGGGAATAGGGAGCAACCTTCATATGGTTAATGTGATCCTCATTTGTACTCTTAGGACTATTTGTTGTCGAGTGTTTAAAATGAGGTGCAAGGGGAGTTCCAACAAGTTTAGCATGAAGGAAATCAAGCATGAGGATTTCCATGAGTAGTGGAAGGATTGTTCCAAATTCCATTCGAATTGAACATAAATAATTACAGTATAAGAACGAAAACTAACATGTCATGCACAACACGAAATTACAACATGCTAACAAAGGGTGTCAAGGGATAGAGTATACGTACCTTTGAAGAACCATTCTTTAAACTCCCTCGAACAGTCTCCTATGCATCCAAGAACAACAACACTCGAATTCAACGCTTAAACGCAATGACCAGAACAACAAGATCAAAAGCACGAACACAACGAACGACCAATGGCTCCTCGAAACCAATCGAGTTGAGTGAGGACACCACCACAATGGTTACCTTGGTATTCTCTGTGTGAGGATCCAAGAGTTGTGGGCTCTGTATGGTCTTGGCTTGAGGAAGAGATTGGAGGACAACGATTGTGTAGACGATCGAGCAAGTGGGAGATAGAAAGTTGTCTATCGTATAGATGATATACTCGATTGTGTAGTAAATGGCAGTCAATCGTATAGACAAAGCCATATGATCGCTTAGCTACGATCAGCTGTTGAACTATCGTATAGTCAATGCTCCACGATCGTTTAGTCTCTCTATGGCTATTGCTTAGTGAAACACTTTAACTAATAGCTTTTTTCATTAGTTCTTTTCGAAACAAGTAACTACTTAATTTAGGAAAACATTTTTCCTTTTATCTCACGGTTACCATAAAACCACCAATAATCTCCCACTCAATCGGTTATTAGAGAAAAAGTTTTACTTATCAAATAATTAATATTATTATATGATTTAATTATCAAATAATTAATATTATTATAAATAAATATGATAACCAACTTACCATATTATATTTATAGCCTATAGTTTTAATATTTCATCTCATGAAACATACAAACTATAGTTCTTTTTCTATTTTATGGTACTTAATGTAAATCGTATTTACATTAATCCTCCATTTGATGTATCTCATACATCACACCAATTATATCATATATAATTGAATTTCCTCTTGTTAATTTGAACACTTGAAACTAACCCCAAAAACTGATTCTCAACTTGAATCCATTGAGCTACCAAGGGGACCTTATGGATCTATAGCTTGAAGCCCCAACAGTACGTGAATAACTGATTAAACTCTTTAGTCACGGGATCCACCATTCGTTAACTGTCGAACACTCCACTAAAGACCGACAGCTGCACTCTCCTCACTACAGATATATTTCTGTGTCCATATCAACCAATCAACAGTGCGATAACCCTTCATAGATCGCTTATCAGTACAACTGGGCTAATTTACAATTTTGCCTTTGTAATTAAATCTAACTCATCAAGTACCACAGATTCCTCTAATGAACAATAAGTCATAATCCTACTATGACTGGGTCCTCTCTTCCAAAGAGAGGATGTGGCCACTATATTCAAGACCCAGAATCAGCCTTTAAGCAAGCAATCTATCTACTTACTATTGCTTCGGGGAAGGAGTGAATTATGTCTTGTGTAATAAAGTTCCTAGCTCCCTAATCAGAAAAATCCCCAAAAAGATAGGCTTGTTGAGTTGGTAATCTGGCCACTCTCACCCATACTAATCAAAGGACCACCCTCATAGCCAAGAGTTCCCAAAACATTCAGGATTAAGGTCATGTCACCTATGGTCATTATAGGTGAGATGTAAGTCTCAAGTATCAACAACGTTATATAAAGAGACTAATCATCTCGTGGTCTGGTCTTATACAATCTCCACATGAATGGTCAGGATCAAACCATCTGTAGTAGTTCACAATGCTTGTAAACCTCTACAAAGCGGGCCGTATCCGTAGTGTCACCAGGATAAGGTATCCCTCCTTAATCCTTATACTACAAACCTTTTAGGTTACTACTTAAGGCATGATCCACTTGTATATCTAATATACATGCTTAAATTTACATATAATAACCATGGATCTTTGTTTATTGGATATGAGTAAATGCAAATAAAATGACTCTTATTTTATTAATAACAATGTGTACAAAGTTTACAAACTACGAGACTCCGAGAGAATTAGGACACCAATCCTAACAATCTCCCACTTGTCCTAATGCCTCGGTAGACTAATGTATAATACATGAAAAAAAAAGTACAATATACAATAAACTAGGGCATACTCTATACCCCAGGATCATCTCCCACTTGCCCTAGACAAGATGTTGCATGTCCCGTAGACCCAAACTCTCCAATGACCCTCGAAATCTTTAGCTATGAGAGCCTTTGTAAACGAATCAGCAATGTTGTGCTCTGACGCGATCTTCGTGACTATCACATCACCATGATGCACAATCTTCCTGATCAAATGATATTTTCGTTCTATATGCTTGCCTCTACGATGACTCTGAGGTTCCTTTGAATTTTCCATAGCCCTACTATTATCACAATAAAGAGTGATCAACAAAGACATATTTGGAACAACTTCCAAATCTATAAGGAATTTTCTTAGCCAAAGAGCCTCCTTAGCAGCTTCACAAGTGGCTACGTATTCGGCTTCCATAGTGGAGTCTATGATGCATCCTTGCTTTATGCTACACCATACTACAACCCCTCCATTCAGAGTGAACACTGAACCTGATGTTGGTTTCTAAGAATCTCTATCAGTCTGAAAGTCAGAGTCTTTGTATCCTGTAAGGATCAAATCCTTATCTCCATACACGAGCATGTAGTTCCTCGTTCTCCGAAGATACTTGAGGATCGTTTTGACCACGGTCCAGTGATCTAATCCTGGATTGGATTGATAACGACTGACAATCCCTACTACATAGCAAATGTCAGGTCTAGTACATAACATTGCATACATTAAGATTCCAACAGCTGAAGCATAGGGAATCTGTCTTATCTCTTTAACTTCTTGAGGTGTCTTAGGACATTGATTCTTAGACAAAACAATTCTATGCATGAAGGGTAATAAACCCCTCTTGGAATCCTACATCATGTACATGATCAAATTTGATCAATGTACGATTCTTGAGACAAGGCCATCCTCTTGTTCTTTCGATCCTGAATGATCTAGATCCCTAGAACATACTGCGCCTCTCCCAAATTTTTCATTTCAAATTGGGTGGCTAGTTACCTTTTAATGTGAGTCAGAAAACCTACATCATTCCCAATGAGTAGGATATCATCCATATACAGTACCAGGAAAGCTACTGAGCTGTTGATGATTGTCTTGTAAACACAAGGCTCATCAACATTCTGATCAAAGTCAAACGATTTGATCGCATTGTCAAATCTAATGTTTCACGATCTAGACACTTATTTCAGCCCATAAATGGACCTATTAAGCTTGCAAACTCTTTGCTCTTGATCTGGAACAATGAACCTCTCTGGTTGAGCCATGTAGATGATCTCCTCAATATTACCATTCAGAAAGGCAGACTTGCCAAGGGCTTCAGACTTACATTGCATTAGAAAGATCGTACCTTGAATAATCATCTATGAAAGATAAAATATTCATACCCACCCTAAGCCCTAACATTCATCGGACCACAGAGGTCTGAATGTATAAGCTCCAAGGTTTCCTTGGCTCTATAACCTTTTCCAGTAAAAGTTCATTTGGTCATCTTGCCTTTAAGGTATGACTCACACACCGGCAAGAAGTTTTCTTCTAAAGTCTTTAGAAGTCCACTTTTCACCAACTGCTCAATCCTACTGAGGTTGATGTGGCCTAACCTTAAATGCCAAAGATGGGCGTTTTCCTTAGGAGAAACCTTTGGTCTTTTAGTTGTCATCATTGTACTGAACATTTCAGTATTAAGCAAGACTTTAATAACTAACAACCTTAGTACATACAAGTTATTTTCCATTGAACCGAAACCAATCTCCATACCATTCTTAAAATAAACACCTTACTCTCAGAAAATGAGACAAGAAAACGAGATTAAGTTCCTCTTGATATGAGGAACTACAAAAATATTATCCAGTAACTGATAATGTTTCTTGTCCAAAAATAACTTCAGCCTGCCTACAGCAACCTCCTTGTACCAACTCGAAGAGTCAACTCTCCTTGTGGTAACGATTGCCAAGAACTAAATCCTTGGTAGGAAGAACTGACGTGACTAGTAGCACCTGAATCAAGTATCCATGTAGAATCATCATTCTCTACCAAGAACGTCTCTAAGACAAATAAATCATATTTACTATCTTTAGACTTCCTCCTCTTTCGGAGAGTAGTGGGATCAGTATCAGAAACTAAATAAGCTCGAATTTCCATTTCAGGGAACATTTCTCATCGATGAACTTGCCCAGAGTCCGCAACACTTACTTTCTCTAACTGGAGGTTATCTTGGGAACTGACACTACTGGTTTCTTTGTCATCCATCCCTTTGTGCTCAAAAAGTGAGAAATGACGTTCAAACAATTCTACAACATGTCCATGATCTCACGTGCAATGGCCATGTTCTCAACCCTTCTGGCTAAAGCATCAGGTATGCTAGCCAAAATGTGAAGTCGGGTCAATGAATTAGCCTTTATCCACACCCCGTATGCATTACGAACACTTCGTAGTGCATCAAGGGTCGGAACTTGAGGACACTTCTCAACCATGACAAATTTGAGGTCGTTTACCATGAAATATGTTTTAACGGACTCTTTACACTGTATGTAAGCGGTCAAACTAAAGGCATTTAATGGAAAACCATTCATGTTGCTTAAAAGAAACACATTAACCTACATTAGGTTTTAAGCAAATACTCGTTGAAAAACAAACATCCAATACGGTTTAGGACAAAAGCCGCCGAAGGGTGGTCAATTTATCCCTCTTCTAAATTGAGACATTCTCAACCAGCCATTAATATCAGAACAACTCTTGCTTCTATAACGACTAGCTATCATAGATTTGGTCAAGAAATCCTTAACTTACTTAACAATTTCTCGTAAGTGTGGCCTATCATTTCAGGCCCTAAAGTTTTGCCCCAAGTAGCCAATTCGAAGGGAAAAAATTCAATTGGGGCAAAAACTAAAGTGACCCTATCCATTTCTTTAATTCACCTTGATATTGACCAACTGCACAAAACCCATCCGAAGGGGGATGCTCCCAGGGCACCACGAGGTAGTGTGAACCAATGAAGGAGACCGCAGGACGTGTTGACACACACCCTTCACCCACTTACTATAAATACTCCCTCCGTCCACCTTGATAATGACTCATGTAAACACCATCCGAAGGGGGATGCTCTCAAGGTACCACGAGGCCAAGCATGAATCTCATGGCGTGAATATTCAGGGAGAAACGTGAGTGGAATCATTGACATATCATATATATCTCTTCCTCCCACTGAGTATTTTATAACCTAGTTTACTTAGAAAAACACGGCTAAGAAATTTAACTAAGTGACTTTTTAGGTTTGCCCAAGAGCAACTTTTACCTTGGAAAGTTGAAATAACTTTTGATCATCATTCATTGAACTCTTTAACGAAATCTTTAATCAACTGTCGTATGCTTGCAGAAAATCTATCTAATTCACCTTTCCAGGTAGGTTCCCAGGTAGGGGTATTCCGTTTCTGTCAGTTTAAGTACCCCAACCTAGACAAAACCCGCCTTAGACAAAAGGTCCTTTATAGATAGATTTAATACAAATTTAATCTTTTATACCAATCAATTTAATCCTGTTAAACCGATTTAAAAGCATTAAACATAGGTTACTAACCTCATTACAATCTTGAACTTAGGTCTATCTCAATCCAATTTTAAAACCCTTTTAAAACATGAGTTCGCCTAAATTTGCTTGCAACTCTTTCTTATTGATTTTAGTTCTAATTTCCATTATAACACTTATAACGGGAAACAACTAAAACGAACACAATGTGAAGCTACACATACAAGGAATTCATAACATTTACAAATAAGCCTAAGTGTCATGCTCCATGCATTTTTCATTCATTGCTACTTTTATATAACACTTATATAACCAAGCAACGAACCAAACACACATGCTTCCATACACCCTTATACTATAACACTTACAATATAAAGATGATGCATGAAAATGCTTACTACATGTATAAATATAACCCTTATATTTCATGATGCATGCGCATGCTCTTTTGTAATTTCATCATGCCAGAAGCTATATTATAACACTTATAATATATGATGCATGAATAATTGCGTAACCTGAGGTGGGTTTTAAATCTATATGTCATAGACTATGGCATATGAACAATATACATCTCATGTATATTAAACAAAAGTTGATGAACCGGGATAATTAGCCTCAAAATCCTCAAAAAAAAAAAAAAAAGAAAAGAAAAGAAAAAGAAAGGTAACTATTACAAATAGCAATGAGTCTCTGGTTCAAATAGGCGAACAGAGTCTTGAACCGCCCGGGTGAAGAAACGTGTCTCCTTGATCATGTACCAAATTCCTTGTGATTTTCTACATGAAAAAGTAAACACTTTACTCAATCGTTTACCAATACTTCCTGAGCTAAACGATTGTTTAGCAACGATCGTGTCCCTTTACTATGCGATAAAGCATGAAGGCACGCGATAGTGCAGCGCGCATGTGCAACGCAAGCCTTAAACGAACATCTAAAAGATAATGATGCGGTGAAGCACAATCGTCTAAATGACTACCGGGCAAGCGCCAAGGTATCATATACCGCATGATCGAGTAGCCAGTGACTATGTGATGATGCATGTTAACTACATGATCGTTTAGTGTGCACGCCTTTTATTAAATGATGAGCATCAAATGCTCTACGCGATCGTTTACCACTAACGTCCACGCCTGTCTCTTATACACATCTAGATGTGTATAAGAGACAGATCCTATACCGCGTGATCGAGTAGCCAGTGACTATGTGATGATGCATGTTAACTACATGATCGTTTAGTGTGCACGCCTTTTATATTAGAGAAAAAAGATTTAATTATAAATAATTAATAATATTATAAATAAATATGATAACAAACTCACCATATTATATTTATAACCTATAGTTTTAATATTTCATCTCATGAAACATACAAACCATAGTTCTTTTTCTATTTTGTGGTACTTAATATAAATCATATTTACATTAATCCTTCACTTGATGTATCTCATACATCACACCAATTATATCATATATAATTGAATTTCCTTTTGTTAATTTGAACCTTCAAACTAACCCCAAGAACTGATTTTCAACTTGAATCCATTGAGCTACTAAGAGAACCTTATGAACTTGTAACTTGAAGCTCCAATGATACGTGAATAACTGACTAAACTCTTTAGTCATGGGATCTACCATCTGTTAACTGCTGGACACTCCACTAAAGACTGACAGTTGCACCCTCCTCACTACAGATATATTTCTGTATCCATATCAACCAATAAATAGTGCTATAACCTTTCACATACCGCTCGTAATTACAGCTGGGCCAATTTACCATTTTGCCCCTCTAGTTACATCTAATTCCTTAAGTACCACTGATTCCTCTAATGAATAATAAGTCATAGTCCTACTATGATTGGGTCCTCTCTTCTTAAGAGAGGATGTGGCCACTATGTCCAAGACTCAGAGTCAACCCTTAAAAGAGTAATCTATCTACTTACCCCTACTTCGGGGAAGGAGTGAATTTCGTCTTGTGTAACTGAGTTCCCAGCTCCTCAATCAGACAAATCCCCAAAAAGGTTGACTTGTTGAGTTGGCAATCTGGCCATGCTCACCCATACTAATCAAAGAACCGCCCTCATAGGCAGAAGTTCCTAAAACACTCAGGATTAAGATCATGTCACCTATGGTCGTTATATTTGAAATGTAAGTCTCAAGTATCAACGACGTTATATAAAAAGAATAATCATCTCGTGGTCCGATCTTATACAAACTCTTTGTATAGGACACCCCCGCTTACATGTCTTTACATGAATGGTCAGGATCAGACCATTTGTAGGAGTTCACAACACTTGTAAACCTTTACAAAGCGAGCTGTATCCGTAGTATCACCAGGATAAGGTATCCCTCCTTAATCCTTATACTACAGACCTTTTAGGTTACTACTTAAGGCATGATCCACTTGTATATCTCATATACATGCTTAAGTTTACATACAATAACCACAGATATTTGTTTATCGATGAGTAAATGAAAATTAAATAACTCTTATTTTATTAATAACAATGTGTACAAAGCTTACAAACTACGAGACTCCGGGAGAATTAGGATACCAATCCCAACGTAGCGCCATCCATTTTTAACCTCTAAAGTATTTTTCCACAGTATTCAACTTGGCTTACATACAAACTGTCTTGTTTTCTTTCTCTACTGATTTCAATGCCAAGAATCCTTCTAGATTCCCCTAGGTCTTTCATGTCAAACTCTTTCTTTAGAAGCATCTTGACTTGCCTCAACTCTTCTTTGGAACTTCTAGCCAACAGCATATCATCTATATAAAGAAGTAGATACAATGGTTCTTTGAAGCTTTTAGAGTTAGTATACACATACCAATCACAGGAGCTTCTCTTGACTCCCATTTTAGAAATCACTTCATCAAATCTGTCATATCAACACCTTGGTGATTGCTTGAGCCCATAGATTGGTTTATTTAGTAGACACATCAAGTCCTCTTCTCGTTTCTTCACATATCCTTGAGGTTTTTTCATATAGATTGTTTTATTCAACAATACATGTAAGAATGTTGTCTTCACATCCAATTGGTCTAACTCTGAGTCCTTTTGAACAACTAGGGAGAAAAGACCTCTGTATAGTCAATCTCTTCCTTTTATGTGAACCTCTTTGCAACAAGTCTTGCCTTGAATCTAGACTTTTGGACCCCTAGAATTTCTTCTTTAAATTTGCATATCCACTTACATGAAATAGGTTTGTACCCTTTAAGCAAAGGCACTAATTTCCATGTATCATTAAGTTTAAGAGACCTCATTTCATCATTCATGACCTCAATCCATTGTCTAGCATCAGACTTGTTTGTAGCTTCATCAAAACTGGTGGGTTCATTGTTGCTTAATGAAATGGCAGCACTCAAAGCAACACTAGCAAAGTCAGATTCTAAGTACCTTGTAGGGGGCATAGTAGTTCTTCTTGTTCCATCCCTTGCTAAGGAATAATTTTGTAAGTATCCTTGTGTCTACTTATTCACTTGACACAAATTCACTTGTCTTAGCAGTGTTTTCACCTTCAATTTCTAGATTCTAAGAAGAAGTAGAAGCTCCTTGATCATTTTGAGGCTCCACCTCAAACCTTGTGCTATTGGTCTTAGACATAGGTGTAGATTATTACTTGGACATCATAAACATCTCATTTTCTCTGAACACAACATCTCTACTATTGACACATCTCTTCTCAATAGGATGCCATAGTCTATATCCTTTCACTCCGGGTGTAAAACCTAGAAACGTGCATTTGACAGCCCTTTGTTTTAGCTTACCTTGGCTTTGATGCATATACCCTTCACTCTCAAATACTTTCAAGTGTTCCAATTTGGGAGGCTTTCCTGTCCACCTTTCTTTTGGTGTTTTCAGCTCAACGGACTGACGTGGACACCTATTTAGAGTGTAGATTGTGTAGAACACTCCTCTGCCCAATATTTCTCAGGCAAAAGAGCATTGGACAGCTGAGATGTAGAACACTACCTCTAGCCAATAAGTATTTCAGCAACTCCATTTTATTGAGGTATATACCTCACTGTTTTATGCCTTACAATACAATTCTTCTTGGAAAACAAGTTAAACTCTTCTCCACAAAACTCTAAACCATTTTCTGTTCTCAAGTGTTTAATGTGTTTAGAGGTTTGTTTTTCAATCAACGTTTTCCATTGTTTAAATCTCCCCAAGCACTTCATCTTTGGTTTTTAGAAAATAAACCCAACTCTTTCTTGAATAATCATAAAAAAAAGAAAGAAAATACCTTGCTTCGCATAGTGAAGGAGAGTATGCTGGACCCCATAGGTCAGAATGCACATATTCAAGTGTAATATGAGATAACCTTTTGTGCCATAGCTCATCTTCTATAGGTTCTTCATCTGTAGACATCAAGGCTAAATGTATCATTTGTAATCTTTAAGGACATACAAGCCATTAACTTTAGTAGTCACTAACACCACCTTTGAGTCTTTGATCATCTGAAAGGTGCCTCCATCTCCTCTATATTCACAACCAATAGAGTCATACATCCCCAATGATAGGAGATTTCTCTTCAATGTAGGAACATGCCTCACATTCCTGACTAGCTTCGATGAACCATCTTGTAATTCAAGGAAACAAACCCAATTCCAATAGCTCTGCAGGTATTATTATTTTTCATGTAGATCAGCCCTCCATCCCGCTTCTTATAGGTACAAAACCACTCTTTAGATGGTGTCATATGGACTGAACAGCCAGAATCTATCACCCAATCTTGAGTCTCCATAGAAGGATGCTCACCACACTCTTCCGTTGTTGCCAAGGCATTTGAATACACAAGGGAATTTCCACCCACAGCTGCTTCTATCTGTTTTCCTCCTTTGTTCTGTTGGTTCAACTTTCTCTTCATGGCATAACAGTCTTTCTTTATGTGTCCAAGTTTGTGGCAAAAATGACACTTGATTTTAGACTTGTCACCCCTATTCTGCTTGCCCTTCCCATTGTTCTTTGTTTTCTCTTTTGAAAAAAAACCTTCTCCTTCTTGCTGATCTTTCTTGCTCATCTGTAATTCTAGTTCTCTAACTCTGATTGCTGAAATAATTGCTTCTGTAGTGATTCTTTCTCTACCATACTTTATTGTTATTTTGACATCCTTAAACGAGTCTGGTAGGGAGTTAAATGAGATAAATGCCTCATTTTCTTCCCCAATGTTGTCTTCTATTGATATGAATTTTGATGAAAGTCTCTTTAATTCCTTTAAATTTTCAGTGAGGGATTTTGCAGCATCCATCTTATATGTGAAAAATCTTTCCCTCAAGAAAGCTTTATTAGTCTAATCTTTGTTGAGATAAATCTCATTTAATTTATTCCAAAGATCATAAGTAGTTGATTGATCAACTATCTACCTTAAAACACTACTTGTAACATTCAAGACAATAATTTCATAGGTATTTACCTCTTTTATCTCTTTTTCTGCATCTGTGAGTGTTTTAGGGTATTTTGCTGGTCTGTGATGGCCAGAAATGTCTTCTGCTGTCCCAACACTACCTTGATCTTAGCTTTCCATAATTCAAAGTTTGTTTTTCCATCAAACTTCTCAATTTCAAACCTGGTTGTAGCCATTCTTGAACTTCAAGATCGACTTGTCTAAATCTTTGTATGTAAGAATTCAAATCATGGATCTGTCTTCAGTTGTTCTCTAAGCTCTGATACCACTTGTGGCCCCAGATAACTATAATTCTCTTGTTTGCAGGCTCAAAATACTCAGCATAAATGGTCAACTTCACTTCAAGACACAGGGAAGACTATATCTTTTAAGCTCCAAAACGCTTCAGTCGTTTACTTGTACGCGAGCTCAATCGTGTAGACGAAGCTCTAAGGAACTTGACGATAGTTCAATTATGTAAACGATATTAAAAAGCACTAGACGATCGTGTAGACGATAATTGTGTGGAACTAAACGATCGTATAGATGACAACTGAGGAACTAGACGATCTTATAGATGATGCAAAGCGAAGCTAGATGATCATGTAAACGTACAAGAGGAACTAAACGATCATGTACACGATATTTTAGGAAAAGCTAAACGATCGTAGAGAAAGAAAGAAACAACACAAGTATTTAAGTGGTTCAGCCAAAGGCCTTCACTATGCAAATAGGGAGGGTCTCTTTTATTACTTCTTCTTTAAACTTCTTTACATAATAAATGTCTTGCTCTTTCTTGTTCTTGTTACTCTCTAATTCTATCACCTTTTATACAGGCTTTCATTTTCAACAAAGAAGCTTTGGTGGTTACAACAAACAAAACAGAAAGAGTCGACAACGATAAACTAACTGCAACTTCATTTTGTCTCGGTTCTTTCTATTACATTCTCTTTTATAGATGAAATCTCATTTGGTTTTAGTGATTCTGGGAGTTTGATTATGGTTTAAGGAATGATCTTCGCTTTCATAAAGTTCTTTTACAATCTTTGTGGTTTGTAGTTGTGTATGTTGCTTTATCAATAGAATGTTAGTTGTTGGATGATAACTTTTGCTCTTCTTGATGAGATTTTTGTTTATAAGAATGTGAGTACTACTACACGATGATTAATTATAGTGTAATTGAAATTTGGTTGAAAAATAGTGGGTGAAATTTGCTTATTTTAACCTTTATGGTTTGATGTGCTTTCCTTATACATTGAGACAATTTGGTCTTCAAAAGGAAATTAGTTTGGACTAATTATTAGGTCTAGATTTTTTTATTTGTAATATTTTCTTCTATTTTGTCTTTTTCTTTTCATTCATTTTGTGTAATGAGTAATGGTGTATCGATTTTGAATTTGAACTTTTAGTTTTATCAAATTACACCTTAAAATTCAACAACCCTCTCTGAATTTTGGAGTAGATCATTTGATTGTTTAAAGTTTTGTGTGGATGATTATTGGTGTTATAATGGTTATTGATTGTTGCACATATTTTAGAGAGATCTGCTTCAAGGATTAGGACATTATATACATTTGTTGTTTGGAGGATTTTTTTAGTGGCGAGTTCTTTTGTAGGTTGCACATGAAGTTTTTCACATTCTATTCTAGTGGTGAGTTTGCTGGGGGATTTTGATGAAGGAAAAAGAACAAGAGATGAAGTTGAAGTAGTAGAAGAAGAAGACCTAAGGAGGGGATTGCAATCAACTTATTGAGAAAGAACATGGTAAATTTATAATCCCTTAAGTATGAAAATCTCTTAACTCTTCGTTGAAATTAGATAATTTCCTAATCTTGTTCTTACGTCATATTTTTATTTTTGAAACTTGAATTCTCTAAATGTAGAACTATTCGTTCCAGTTCTCTTATTTTTATTAATGCTATTTGGTAGGAAGTTGCAAAATCGACCATTCATTTTTGTTCTTTCATGAGTTTACAATCTTAACAATATCCCACCAATAATAGTTATGCTATTTGAGATTATTTATGTTGGGATGCTTGGAGGATTTTGTTGGTCAATAGTTGATTTAAGCTATTACTATAAACATAAATAAAATAGTAGGAGATTTTTATAGTATCTCTAATTATGATCTCTTTATACAACAAATTTGTCTAGGCTAGTTTAGATCGTTTATAACAACGGGGGGAACACTGGGATTTAAAGGATTGCATATTGAGTGAAACTTGAAGTGATAACTAGAGATTTATTGCTTGTGATGAAGCATTTTGATAACTTTTTTAATTACAGGTTATATTGCTTGTGTTGAAGCCTTTTAGATCTCAATGTCAATTTCAGCTCAAGAGATAACTTCATCACTAAATTCTCTCCCATTTAGCTCAATTTGACTCATGATCCAACTTTCACTTCATCCAACTCGACAACTCAAAGTTGTTTATCCATAATCTCAATCCAGTTTGACTCAAAGATGAAAGCCCAATTCTATTATGATATAATTTTGAATGCTTCTAAATTTTGTATTTTGTGAACTTATATAGTTGCAAATTATATTTGATGTACTTTTATTGTTGGATAATTTCATTACTTTATAATGTACAAATGGATTACAAATTTCTATTATTAAACGAATTCATGATATTGATGCATTACCAAGTATTTCATGTGTGTATTTAGCTAAAAATAAGTAATTCTAATGTAAATTGATTATGAAATTTTGATATGTAAGTTCATTGTAGCATAAAATTAAACCTATATATATGATATAATAATAGCATTAAGAAAAGGTCATTATATGTTAAAGATAGCATTAATAAAAAGTTGTTATATGATAAAGATAGCACTAAAAGAAGGTTTCTCTATGGCCAAGATAGCATTACGAACAGACTATTATTCATTAACGACAGCCTTAATAACCAAGGTTATAAAATGTTTTTATAGCAACGTATATATGTTATATCTTCTTACTCTATTATAGCATTCGTTATAGCCATACAAAAATGCTATAAAAAGTCTTAGACTTTTAATAACATGGGGTGTCAAAACCTTTGAAAAAGGCCATAAAAGGTCTACCATAGCTTTTTCGTTAGCTATCGTATCCGTTATTTCTTGTAGTGCTATTTTAGACTGAATTATAATAATTTGTTTTAGGATGTGGATTAGGGAAAATTAAAATAATATTGTAGTTTTAAAAATAATTTATAAAAATATTGTAATTTTGAAACTATTTACAAAAATATGTTTGTTTTTTTTTTTTTAATAATATATCGAGTGTTGAAAATTCGACCAAACTAGGTTGAATTTCAACATTCGACCTTTACCCCTTTTTTTTTATTTTCCATTTTATAAATATGGTTGTTTTTTTTAATATGTCGAGTGTTGAAAATTCGACCAACCTAGGTCGAACTTTCAACATTCGACCTTTACCTTTTTTTAAAAAAAAATTCCATGACTTGACCTTTCCATTTTATAAAAACAATTTCTAAAAATATTTTATTATTTTATTTAACTTAACTCTAAAAAGAACAAATTAAAAAAATAATAATATCTCATAAAAATAAAAAAGTGTAAATTAAATAATCTCATTTATATAAAAATAATTACAAAAATCAATGTGTCCACACAAGGCAGACGTCGTCGATTTCGAGCTGGTTGTCGTTGTCGACTTTGAACTTGAGGTTGCTCTGGTTCTTCTTGATGTTGCTCTGGTACCTCTGTAGGCGCTTCATAATATAAATATTCATTATGCTCTCCACAACCCCGACCATGTCCATGCACGTATGAAGACGAAGGACCAGCCTCTGAGTCATAATGTCCTGAACCAAATGCTGTGTGAAACCCGGATTTTTACTTTCCTTACTTAAGCAAGTGATAAAAGGAATTAACTAAGAGAATGTTAAATCCTATGTTAAAGGGAAGGAAATTTCTAAGTGTTAAGTAGATTTTCCTTGAATAATTTAAGTTGAGCTTTAATTGGTAAAATTGTAATGAAATTTATATAATAAGTAGGTTGATGAGAAAGTTAGTGTGGAATGGTGAAGAAAGGGATGGAAATTTGTAAAGAAAAATATGGAAATTGAGTTTGGGAAATTTGGAAAAAATTGGCTAAGTATGGAATTTATGTGAAATGCGTTATGGTTGAAAAAAGGATTGAAGAACTGAGAAAAATATGGAAAATTATTTGGGAAAAATCTGGAAAATTCGTGTAAAAGTGGCACAAAGTGGTGGGCAAACGTGTAGAAGTTGCACGGAGACAAACAAGGTTCACAGTAGCTAACAACAAGATTAGCGAGATTGGAAAGAAAATGGGAGAGAGCAAGATTGGAGAGAGGGAGATTGGAGAGAGCAAAACCAGCGAGAAAGTGGGAGAGAGCGAGATTTTGAGCGAGAAATTTGGAGAGAGTGGGAGTAGAGAGAGTGAGATTTTGAGCGAGAAAGTTGGAGAGAGCAAGAGTGGAGAGAGCGAGATTTTGAGCAAGAAAGTGGGAGAGAGCGAGATTTTGAGCAAGAAAGTGGGAGAGAGCGAGAGTAGAGAGAGTGATAGCAGTCTGTGCGTGCAGCAACACCTCGTCCGGTGTTGTTTTCGAACGCCTCGCCCACGCAAACGTCGAAGGGCCTCGCCTATGCATCGAACGGTCGGGCAAGCACCTATGCGTTGAATTTGGCTGCGTTATTATGAATTATGCATTGAAAACCCTAAGTTGAACACATATGGAGGGTGAGGTCACAAGGGCAAACGTCATCCAAATTATGTGTCACCTTGGGAGAAATTCTTAAGGGCTAAGGAATTGGGGTGGATGCATATGAAGAAGACACTTTGGGCCAAGATGATGCAAGCTTACGTTGATGAGGGGAGAAGTAAACACTTGGTCATGCAGCCAAGTAGGTGGTGTCAACACCAGGGGAAATTTGGACGCCTATAAATAGAGCCTTTGGAATTTCATTTTCAAATTACAAGATCAGCAATTTCGTAAAAGAGAGGGAGAGCAGTGAGGGTTAAGGAGAACGCATCAACTTTGGATGAGAAGATCTCCCAATCTACTCGTGCATTTGGAGTGATTCCAAAGCCATCTAAAAGCTCTGGAAGTCTAGTTTTTAGAGTGAGGCTGCTGGAGAGAAAAGCTTAAAGGAACTAGGCTGAAGATTGAAAAGAATGCAGAAGGGTCAAACTATCAGATCAATCTGGGATAGTCTTGAAGATTCTATGATTCTGGCTAAACCACGGGGAGTTCTAAGCTGAAATTATAGGGTAAGCTTTCTGAGAATTTTAGAATAAGTTTTTAGAAGAAATTATTTCAAAATAAGGTTCAGAACTATGAGTAATCTAAAATGTAAATTGAATCTGGATTCTAGGGGTGAAAAGGAGCCCGAGGAGCCACTAGAGTGAAAAGTTCCTAAGAAATCAAGGTGAGTGGCTAAAATGTTTTGACTAAAACATTTTGCTTAAACTGTTTGATTACAACGTGTTATAGAAAGCATGTTTTCAAGAATATTCTCATGCCTACTAATTTTATGAAGTGATTTCCAAGCAAGTTGTGAATTATGTTTTGAACGCATGTATGTGTGAGAAATTGTTGAAAAACTATTTATATGTGTTGATTTGATCCAGCATGCGTTAAAATATTTAAAGTCATGTTTTATATGTGTTATACTTTACATGCTTTAAAGAGAAGTCGTTTATGACTAGTTTTACTAAAATGTGATACCATAGTTTAATCATATATAAACAATACTAGTTTTACTATATCATATATAATTGAACCAGTTTAATCATATCATATATAATCAAACTTCATCTTGTCAATTTGAACACTTCAATCATGCATGAGAATTTACTATGTTTTCTCGGTTACTCACTGGGCGTAAGCTCACCCCGTTTTCAAATGTTTTGTCCCCTCCCCCAGGTAGCGGTCAAATCCTCTGAAGATAGCTCTGCGTCTGCTCTGCCACTAAAGGACTAAAAGACTTGTAATCGTTTACTAGGTGGTTACGGTTAATATTGTACACATATTACTGTTGTTCATATAGGGACTAGGGTTTGTGGGTTTTGGGACTTGTAAATCTAGTGTTGTAATGACTCTAAACATCTTATGTTCTAAGTCAATAAATTATGGGTCTAAAGACGTCCCGTTGCATATAATTTATATTTGGTATCAGAGTTATTCCACAAGAGTTTTTAGGCAGTAAGTGTCAGCCCAAGGGTTGATAACTGCTGCAGTCACGCCCTTCTCTAGGCTAAGAGGGTGGTCTAGGGTGGGGTGTGACATGCTGGCATCATCATCATTGGACTAACATAATCAATTTGACTCTACGTCTACATCACAGGGGGCAACTTTTCCACATTATGGGCAATCTCGTCAAACTCATCCTCTTCCCGAACAGGTCCTCTACGTCTAGGAATTGATGGAGGAACAATAGGTATATCGTACATATAATGTATCTCCTCCATATAGCTTTGGTTGTCACTACATATAGCAAGAACCTGGTTCGGATCATTCGCAACATCACAGAGTCAACTGTTGTTCGATCCCTGTGAATTATAAAAAAAATTAGATAATATTTAAACTAAATTTAAATTAAAAATAATTAGATAATATTCATTCATTTACCATATGACCCACAACTGCTCCCGAATTATTACGTAGCCCCTTGTGATATTATTATACCAATGAATGTAGTCTTGAGTAACATCCCTATCAAACTGCTCAACAGAAACCCCCACTGCAATAAACCTTGCACGATAGTGCCATCACACTACCAAATGTCAACTTTTTCGGACTAATTTAAAGTCCATAAGTCGATATCATGCAGTAGGGGTTCCGTATTACAAGGCGATGGAACATCCTGCTGAAAGCGGAATTGTCTCATCACCCTGTCAGGAAGATGCCACTCACCAATGTGAAAACATATGAGAGAACTCATCGTTCACCATATGTTTTGACCATTTGTACAGAAATTGGGCAAAATATGCATAATAATTTTGTACGACTCCCAAATAACCTGAAACACAAAATATTATATTGGAGAACATTAAAGACAAATACAATAAAAATGTGTATAAAATAATCAATTAGGTTCAGTGTAATGTACCTGTTCAGGTTGAAGTAGATCAAACATGTATCTATACTGGCTGACTACATGTGTGGTTGTCCTAGTCACACAAAATTTGTCGCTCCACCTAAATTTTTAAATTAATAATTTAGATTCTAAATTAACTAGACCAGTGATATAAAAATTAAATTGAATTGAAATAAAATAATATACCGAGAATCGTAGGCTCGTCCAGCTAATTGAGCGTCATTAACATGTTGTAGCTGTGGAGCCATTGTTGGAAATCGTTCCCAAGCCCATAATCTGTCTCTTATACACATCTAGATGTGTATAAGAGACAGATGCTCCACCCCACGAATACTGCCCCGTTGTAGAGGTTAGCTAATAGTGGCAGGAACATCAAGTAAACAAAATGACTTAATTTGTCAGAAAACAGACTTCCACCTATCATTTGTAGTATATATTCTCACGCATATCTTATGAGGGTTTCTTTGTCTGCATCATCTGTGAGCTCACAAAATTTTGTTCCTAACCATATCAAACTTAACCTCGATCCTTTAATTTTGTTGACTGGTGAGGTCACATCGAGGTACAGTTGACAAAATTGTCACCAGTCATCGTACATCACTCCGTGACCGTTCACCGTCAATAGGTAACCCCAACAATACTTCTATATCTTGTAGAGTGATAATGCATTCTCCAACAGACATATGAAATGTATGCATCTCAGGCTTCCATCTCTTGATCAAGGTTGTGATCAAATGCCAGTCCAACTGAATAAATCCCAATCTGGCAACCCCATAGAATCCAGATTTGCGGAGTAGCGGTCCTATTCGAGGGTCGAATGAGATAGTGTGCTGGAGAATTGCCTCTCGAGGCCTGCAAGATATTTCTCCAGTAGTATGATCTCACCATACAACAGATGATCGATGAATGGACTGGTCATACAAAACATCGGGATCAATAGGTCCTGGGTTTAAAGCCATGATCTAAAAGGAAAAAAAAATATTTATTTCTCAATTAAAAAAAATATTTATTTCTCAATTAGAAGATAATGTACAACTTAATTAACTAAATTAAATATATATGATAAAAAAATTTATTTATTTCTCAATTAAATAATGTACAACTTTATAAATTATAATAAAAAAAATTGAATATACAATAAAAGTATCTACACTTAATTAAATATACATGATAAAAGAAGTATTTATTTTTCAATTAAAAGAATAATGTACAACTTTATAGATTACAATAAAAAAAAATTGAATGTACAATAAATTATAATAAAAAATTGAATATACAATAAATTATAATAAAAATACAAAAGTTAGGATAACATGACCTTCAATAAGCATTTCTTTCACTCTCCACTCTACACGTATGTCAGGATTGGTCTATTTAACCATATATAACACCTGGGTAACAATTTGTAAGACTTATCCCAATCACCAAACACTTTAACCAACTTTTTTTTTTTTTTTGTCCTCCCATACCTTATGGTAAGGAACATGATATCCAAACTTTGATTTGATGTCGGACTATAGTTTTGCCACGCTGATAGATGGTTTTTCTCTTACAGCATAACAGAACTCTAGTGCAATCATTGATCAAGCCGATTGCACATGACTTTAACTCAGTTCTGAATAAAAACATGTATGTTGTTCATCGTACTTAGTGATCTCGAACAAGCCATACAATTTTTTCTTTATTACATGAAGTCTCCACTTGCAACCTTCCTCCCACTTGCAACCTTCCTCCCACTTCTTACAACGAATTGTCCAAATTGTCGGTGCCGATTCCACAACCTCATATGGTGCGTGACATTTAATAGCAAAACATTTGACCGCGTGTTGTAGCATTTCTTTGTCTTGACAAATCATCCCTTTATACAACTGAGTATTGTTAACGTCCACAGGGGCTACAATTGGGTCATGTTCTCGAATGCTATCCAGTACATTCATATCCAAATCGTTGAATGTATTTGAAGATAACTCATGTTCACGACCATTGAAATCCAACTCTTCAAATTCATCGTTCGTTTCAGTTTTGAAATCTTTATACTGGTTGTTAGCCGCCATATCTTCATTATCACATGGCGATGCAACTGACTCCGGATCAGATCAATACATTCAGTTGGATCTTCAAATTGACTAAATGGTATATTCAAGTTTATATCCACCCCTATCTTATTTACATTTACATACAAATGCACTAAATTCGGTAGTGGCATCGCGATTGAGAACATCAAGTTCACAGCTTGTGCAATCGGAATAGGGAATGATATAAACCTTATTGATCCTGATGGTTTTAGGTTAGGATGTCTATATATTATTTCTAACTAATTTGTTCCCATATCTACATTAAGTGATATCCCAACCATTTCAATGAATTGTTCAAATATAATTTCACTGTTCACATTTATGCTACAACCCCCACGATGGTTGGTCATAGTCAACTCCATCAATACCATCAATCATATTACCATTTGTAAACAACAAAAATCCCAAGCATTTGTCCGCCATTTTCTAAAAAAAAAAAAAAAAAAGACAAATAATACATTACTAATTGTTCTACTAATTATCAGACTTAAACAAAAACAAACCACAATAAAAATCACAATAAGGTAAACTTTTTAAAACTATTTTTAAACATAACAATAAATTAAACTTTTTATAACCATTTTTAAACATAACAACAAATTAAACTTTTTCAAACTATTTTAAACTATATTTTCAAAGTTAATACTAAAAAAATCAAATATCATAAGAAATATATTTCAAAAATTCATAACAATTTTTTATTAAACTAAAAATATTAAAGCATAAACATAACAATAAACTATACTTAAATACAAACAAAAACAAACAAAATATAAATAAGATTAACATGTTGGTATAATATCCCAACCATAAGATTAACACTAATAACAACTACTAAGACTAACACTAATAGAGAAAGAACTACTAACATCAATATGTAAATATTATTGAATTCAACATGATAGATCTACTAAATATAATAAAACTAGTAATAAATAAATAGTAAACTCACAAATTTAACGTTACCCTTTTTGTTCTTTGTTTCCCAAACAGAAACAAAAACTATATAAAAAAAAAGTATATAATAGTATGAGAATAGGAACAAAATGTATAGTTCTTTAAAAAAAATGAAATTTTGTATAGTAAAGGTACAAACTTCACAATTTAATGGACGAATCTGGAAGAAGAAGAAGATTTGCCAATGAAGAAATGAAGAAGGCAGAAGCAAATTTGTAAGAGTTTTAATTAGGTTCGAAGAAGGCAGAATGAGAGAACGAAGGCCGAAGGCAGTGAGAATGAAAGAATGAAGACAGTGAGAAAATGTGAGAAAATGAGAGGCTGAAGGCAGTGAGAATGAGAGAACGAAGACAGTAAGAAAATGTGAGAAAATGAGAGGCTGAAGGCATTGAGAATGAGAGAACGAAGGCAGTGAGAAAATGTGAGAAATTAAGAGGAGAGAATAGGGGGTTATAAGCTTAAAGGTCGATTTTCTAAACTTGACCTTCGGTCATTCGGCGTTGAGAAAATTAAATGGATGGGACGGGACACTGACACGCTGCAAAGATTCGAATTCGTTTTAAAGGAGGTCAAGGTTCAAATCACTCTGATGCGCTACAGAGATTCAGATTCGTTTTAAAGCCATCACAACATGCCGCTCATCGTCTACATCCACTAGGCGATCGTGTAGTAAAGCTCAGTGATCATGTAGTAAAGCTTAGCGATCGTGTAACACTTGGTAGACGATCATATAGTAAAAGGTAAGCGATCTTATAGGTTCTGAGAAGGCGATTGTCTAATTGTAATAGCTAAGCGATCGTGTAGGAGTGTGTAGGTGATCGTGTAGTGAGGAAAGAGAGCTCTCGAGAGTGGGAATTCGGAAGACACTATCGTGAAGAGGTCATCACAGCGTGCCGCTCATCGTCTACTTCCACTGGGCGATCGTGTAGCACTTGGTAGACGATCGTACAGTAAAAGGTAGGCGATCATATAGGTTTTGAGAAGACGCTCTTCTAATTGGAATAGCTAAATGATTGTGTAGGAGTTTATGGGCGATCGTGCAGTGAGGAAAGAGAGCTCTCGAGAGTGGGAGTTTGCAGACGCTGTCGGGGAGAAGCCATCGCAGTGTGCCGCTCATTGTCTACTTCCACTAGGCGATCGTGTAGTAAAACACAGCGATCGTGCAGTACTTGGTAGACCAATCGTATAGTAAAGGTATGCGATCGTATAGGTTTTGAGAAGGCGATCGTGTAATAGTAATAGTTAAGCGATCATGTAGGAGTTTGTGGCCGATCGCAGAGGATTTAGTAAGCGATCGTTTGGTCATACTGAGCGATCGTGGAGAGATTGTAAACGATCGTTTAGCATCTCGTAAGTGACCGATTAATCTTGTTTGAATCCTATCGTCTAATAAAGAGTTGTTCATCATTCACTTGTTCTTTCCGAAAGTTTTCACCTATTGTTACGTTAATAAAGAATTACCAAACAATCGCATAGATTTTACTAAACGATTATGTGTGATTGTGTTATAATTACTAAACGATCGCATTGTAATTTACTAAACGATTGTGTGCAATCGTGTATAATTACTAAACGATTCTTTAATTTCCTTTAGGTCGAGGGTTTTTCTTAATTTTCGACAGAACCCTCGACCTTTCTGTCCTCTTTCTTTACTTCCTTTAGGTCGAGGTCAAACCCTCGACAAATATTTAACACAAAATCCCCAGCCTCGAAAACTCCAAAACAACCATAGATTTCTAAATAGTTTCAGAACCACTATATTTCCCTAAATTGTTTTCCTAATCACAATATTTAAAAAAAAAAAAAAAAAAAAAACCTCTTGTGGATTATATAGTCAGTTTTTAAATTTATTCTACTATTCTTTATATATATATATATATATATATATATAGTTCTATACCAAAATTTAAGAAAGAAATTTGATTACTTTTTTACTTTATTTTTATAACTATACTAAAGCTAAAAGAAAAAAAGGTCAAAATCGAAACTCTTTTCATTTTTTAATTACCTCTTTTAGACTTTAATTTAAGAAAGAAATTTAATCACATTATTTTATCCTTCGTTTTTTTTAAATTTTTTTTTATTAAAACTAAAAAAGGACAAAGTTGAAATTTTTTTATTTCTTTTAACTACATTTTTTATACTTTAATTTAGGACATGAATTTGATTGATTTTTTTATACTTCATAATTTATAAATATACTAAAACTTCAAGAAAAAGGTCACAGTTGATTATTTTTTATTTTTTAATTACAGTTTTTATACTTTAATGTAAGGAAAGTTGGAATTTACTGGTTCTCTATTATTTATATTTAAGTGAAAATACCAAAAACACTCAAAATTATGTAAACATATTCCTATATACTATATACAAATTCCAAACAAGAATTATACAAGTGTCCATCGTAGAAAAAATTACGCTCATGTATTTAGTATAACTAATTGTGGGTTCATTGTAATTCGAGAATTTCCAAATAGTGTTTGTTGTAGCTAAAAAGGGTGTGGTTCATTGTAACTAAAGAGAATTGTCAAATAGTATTTGTTTTGTAGTTAAAAAGGGGTTTCAAATAGTTTCTCTGTAACCAGCTGTGGGTTAAAATATGAGTTTTTTACACGAAAAATCAATTTGTATATCATATATTTTATAAAATGTCATAAATTTTAAATTATTTCAGGAAGAGCTCTTTGTTTTAATTTTTAAACAATTTAATATTTTCACCATTATTTCAAAATTCTTGAAATATTTTAATTCTTTCATTACTAACATCAATTTTCAAACTTTGACTTTGTGTTTTTTATTTATTAATTTCACTTGAAATTCATTTAATACTGAATATTTCAAATATTTTATTTAATTTCTTCTATATTCCTAACTGAAAATCGAGCACCTCTCTATTGAGAGATCTCAAGTATATATCGAATATACCAGTTATATAATAGAAAATGTATACATCGTATGTACAATGGTTTACGTTTTCGTGTGTTTACAAATATGCTAGAAAATGTAAATATACAACATATATATCATAGTTTATTTTTTTTGTGTGTTTAAAATATATATACTGGAAAATATCACATATATTATTCGCTATATAAGACATTATATTGTGCAAATTGTCTTGTTCATGTAATTCTCAAATATAACCTAGTTTATTTCTAGAAAAGTCAAATATATATTGAATATATTATGTTGTATTGATCAAATATATCTTTTTTCTCCTTCTAACTTATTGTTTATGTTTTTTAGGAGAAAATTTTGTGTTTTTAAGAAATTTTTCTTATTTGTGTAAGTTTTGAAAAGAAAACTATTCTAGAAAGTTTATAACTGTGAAAACTTCTCTTACATGCATGTTTTGGTGTGTATATATATAATAGAATGATAAAAAAGACTAGAAAAGTAAATTGGGCTAAATTGTATAAAATAATAGTTCATTAGGTTATTCATGTAAAAATACTAAAATTTACCTAACTATCTAATTTGAATTATCTACTTATTTAGATTATACTTGTAGAAATCTCTTAAAATAGTGGTAAGTTTGAACTATAATAACAAGAGACCTCGCTCCACCCAACTCAACTTGGAGCAACTCCTAAGTTTGTTTTTAAAGTTTTTTTTTTTTTTTTTTTTTTTTTTTTTTTTTTTTAAAGATGTGAAAGAATTTGAAGATATTATTATTATTAATGAATGTATGTGTAGTTTAATAGTTATCATTGGGGTGCATGCCAAAATTAGTTCATATCTTGTTTTTGTTTGATATTAAATAATGTTATTGGAAAACTCACGAGTCATATCCAAACTCCTACATGGATTAATTCAAGGCTTTTAAATTAAAAATAAATAATTAGTGATTCAGTGCTGATGTTGGTATTCCAAGTTTGAGAAGTAAATTATTGATTCAACGTTTTATGTTCCCCACAAATAATAAAGCCTTTTCAAATCAAAACAAATCCGACCACTCTATATATAAGGCTTAGGCATTCATGCAGCTAGGCTCATCAGATGATCATCAATGGGAGAGTTGTTGAACAATATCGAATGCATATCAGTGACGATGGGGAAGACGATCAAGCATACTTCTCATCGGAGAAGGCGACTTCTCCCTCTCGACTTGCTTGGCCATGGCCTTTGCCTCGGCTTCTAACATCCTTGCTACCTCCCTTGGCTCTAAAGCTACTCATTTGACTTCCATAAATTAATTCTATTTCATATGGATTATAACATATATAAATAGTTTATGTGGTTATTTTTATTAATTGAATATAGATTTAACAGAATCTTAAATATCTTGTTTGATAATCATTTAGGGTTTTTTTTTTTTTTTTTTTTTTAAGAGTCGCTGAAGTACATGTGTATGGATATAAACTTGAAAATTTTGGAGAAGATGGGTGGTAGAGTATTGTATGAACGACAATGAGCCAACACCCACTTCTCTACGACATATCGTTGGATCGTATAGTCTTCAACTTCAAAATTGAGTGAGTATATGTATATACCTAATCTTGGATTAAGGTTAAAATTTTTTAGTTTTGTAAAATTTCTATTCAAAATATCATTTTAATTTGTCTACTTTGATATTTGTTCTATTTTGATTTTTGGTCCTACTTTAACTTCAAACTTTCAAAATGTAATCCATATATACTTTTGATAAATAATGTTAACGAGTCTTTGCTAGTTATTTATAGTTATATTTTCTAAAAAAAATTGTTAGTTTTGTAAAATTTTTATTCAACTTTTTTTTGTTAGTAATAGAAGGAAAAGCATAAAGATGGGTGTAGTCTAAAAGTTATTCCAAGAACTTTCAAACTTGTATCTAAAAGTGTGTTTAAAAAACTCAACAAATTTTTAATTTTTTACTTAATAAATCCCTCACATATTAATATTTTTTAAAAATATCAATGGTCATATTAGGTATAAAATCATGTCTCAAACATATAAGATCATAAACTTGTTCGAATATGAAAGTTCAAGGATAGGTAATTTCTTTAAGATTTATCGAAAATATAAACACTAAAATTTATAAATAATGTGATCGTGATGACGAGTTATTTGCTTGGAATAGACTCCATGAGAATGTAGCGAAGGGGTTTTTAAGGAATGCAAAGAAAATAATAAGTAAAAATGGAGAAATTCACATCACACACAAGACTTCATATCCTTTCAATAAATGGGAGATTGTGAAATTGGCAGAAAAGGAGGAGCATTTGCAAGGGGTCCTTTTTTTAAAAAAATTATTTGACCATTTTCTAAGACCTTTGTATTATCGATCTAGTAATTGATATATATTAATCTACATGCTAACAAAATCTTTATTTATTTATTTATTTATTTATTAAAAATTGGATGATTTGATTATCCTTTTAATTTTATCAATGTTGATTTTATTTTGTGATAATTCATGTAATAAAAAAATCTTTTTAATTTAGATTTGGATGATGTAATTATTTTTATTTTAATTTAAAATATTGTTTTTTTTCTGTTTTTAATATTATTTCTTTTCTTAGACATAAACCCTAAAAACTTATTTGTAATGCTTCTTTTTAATTTTAGACTTTATTTCAAACAAGTATTACTTTTTTTATGACTTGATTAACAACTTAATTCCTCTAGTTCGGAAAACCCACAATTTGCTATTTATTTTAGTCTAAATCTAAAATCAAAACTCAATATATACAATTAATCAAATTTAGTTTCACACATAATATTTATAAAAATTAAAAAAAAAAAAAGGGACCAATGACATGAGGCAAACGTGGATAGAGAATTGAGATTCATTTTCAATGGCAAAACTCATAAATATTTAATACTCAATCGTTTTATCATATAAAAAGAAATAGATTACAGAAGAAAAAAACACCTTAGCAATTATGAGAGAATAGTTGGAGTTGGAGTTAACACCTAGACAGAAAGAGAAAACAAAAAATTATTAACAAAATAGAAAAAGATTAAAAAAAAAAACATGAGAAAGAAAGAGAGAAAGAGATAGTCGATGAAACTTTGGAGTTTAAGGATTGAATTTATAGAGAAAATTTAGTTTTATCTTAAATCAAGTCATGAAACTAAATCAAAATTGAAACTATTTTTTTTTTTAATGAATTGAGATACCATTCACGTTTGGTGCTAAAAAAATAAGAGAGAGTTGTTTTTTTTTCTTCTTCGTGTGATGCTCAAAAATAGGGACAAAATAATTTATTTAATGATTTTAAACATAAAATTACCTAATATATATCTATAATCATCCACTAAAAGGGGTAAAAGGGAAAATTAAATGTTTCTCCACCATAACCTATGAAGCACATATACTTCATGTGAGACAAAGAATCCGTATCAGACATGTATCAGATACCAATACTTCAAGATACTTCCTAGATACATATCTGAACACGCGATTTGACGTATCTATTTCTACGCGTACTTTTTTTTCAAGAAAAAAGACAAACAACTCATCCAATCTTTCCCAATTTAAAACTAGACAACCAATTTAAAAAGTTCATTACTCGAATCCAAAATTAAATTGAAAAAAAATAAATAAAAGACCAAACCCTAAAATCATCTAATCTTCATCTTCACATTTGAGTCCCCACAAAGTCCACCAAAATATGAACCATTTGGATATCTTCAACAATTCAATGATTCTTCATTTATCTTCATACTTCTCCCCCTAATCTTCTTCTTCTTCTTTGTAATATGAGTCACTATTCTATTGCATTTTATTAACTATTGTACTTCAACATCTTAGATGTTGCTTTTTTTGTATTGTATTTTAGTGTTTGTATTATATTTTGTATTATTATTATTAACTTATATGTTAAATTTATCTATATCCTAGATTTTTTTTAAGAAAAAAAAAGTATCTTCAATATATCAGTATCCTCATTTTTTATAAATATATATATTAAAAAATATACAAAAAAAATGTGTATTCTATCCGTATCTTAATTTTTTAGAAATTTACGAATCAGCGTATCCGATCGTATCCGTATCGCGTATCCATATATGTGTCTGTGCTTCATAGACCATAACCCTTTTTAGATAGTATAGATTTACAAATATGGCAAAGTCTATTAACAATAGACTTTTGTCGTTGATAGACTTTTACCAACAATATGGTCTATCACTAAATCTAAATCTTGTTATTTGTATAACTTTTTATATTATGCTATATTTGTTAATATTTTGGGCCTAATTACTATATATTTACATCTATCTCATTTTTTTAGTTATGAACAAGAAAAGTAACCGTAGGAACTAATTTTAAAATAATCTATTGAAAGTATATAGACCAAGATTGAATATAGTTGATCAAAGTACATGAACTAAAACGTACTATCTTTCCAATATGTTTCAAAAACATTATACAAGGGTTAGTAGAAAATCTTATATAAAACCTCAACAAATTGCAATGGTTTTTGTTTGATATTTTGCACAGACTTCACCAGAATCTAGTAAGAAGATTTACGAGGAATGCAAAGGAACTATTGGCAGAAAATGGGGAAATTCACATAACCCACAACACTTCATATCCTTATAGTGAATGGGAGATTGAGGAAATTGGAGAAGAAGGATTATATCTAAAAGAAGTTGAATTCAATAAATGGGATTATCCAGGTTATGTGAATAAAAAAGGCAGTGGACCAAATAGCAATAAAACTTTTGCAGTAGCATCTTGTAGCATTAATCCTTAGATAGAAAATCTATTTAGATTTGAGTGATATTTTGACCATGTTTCTAAGGAATCCAACCCATATAAGTTGTAGAAGAAATTGGAATTGAAGGGCAAACAAATTGTTAATTATCAAACAAATATCTTGAAAGTTTAAAATTGAAGGTCAAACAATTTTAAACTTTCCAATATGAGGATTTGAGTGACTTTCAAGATATTTGATTCTGGTGAAAGTCACTCAAAGTACTCAAATCCCCAAGTACTTTCAAGATATTTGTTTCAAGCCTTTCAAACTTTGAGGACTTTCCAATATGAGATTTGAGTGACTTTCAAGATATTTGTTTGATCAAAGTACATGAACTAAAACGTACTATCTTTCCAATATGAGGATTTGAGTGACTTTCAACGAAGTAGAAGCAAGCCTAACAAATATCTTGAAAGTCACTCAAATGCTCAGAAAAGAAGCTAGAACATAACAAAATTTCTTTAATCAAATAAATTGTTAGTTTAAAATTGAAGGGCAAGAAGTCTGTTTCTGAGCATTTGAGTGACTTTCAAGATATTTGTTAGGCTTGCTTCTACTTCGTTGGGCTTGCTTCTGTAAAAGAAAAGCTAATTAGCCCAAATGATGAAAAAATAAAAGGCCCTTTACCTTGATCCAATTCGAGAGGCCCTAATCTTTGCCCCAAATTTCTTTGGTTGAGAAGTGCCCACGATTTTCCAGCTGATGGCTTACACACGGTTGATCCCACTGATTTTTGTCTGATAGAAAATGAAAAAGACTTTTGTTTTCTGATGGGTGATTAATGCAGAACAAAATTTCTCTCTCTTTAGCTTTCAGATTCTCTTCTTCTCTGTCTTTCTATATTCTTTTCTTTCTTCTAACCCTAATGCTTTTTTGTTTAATCAATGCGATTGTTTATGAGTATACAATGAGGATGTTTGCAGTCGGGTAGACGATGGCAGAAGAAAAGATGTAGACGATCATGCAATCGTGTAGACGATTGCTTGAAGAAAGGTAGACGATTGTTCTGTTCTTCTAGACGATATGAAGAAAAAGGTAAACGATGAACGATCTTGTAGACGATAAGAAGAGAAGAAGAAAATACACTACGATGTACGAGGTTCAGCTATGAAAGCCTACGTCCACGGGAAGGAGAGAGTTTTATTAAGAAGCTAAGTCACAGACCCTTTTCTTTACAGATTGTTCAAGATTTTCTTGAAGCTATGTATATGTTGTTGTATCTAAAATTTGTAAATGATGAGATTATATAATATTTCTGATACAAGTAGTTACAATAACTAACTGTAAAGATTAAAGAAATGTGAAACAACTTCTTGATGTTGATGTATAAGCTTATATTCTTCAAATCTCCATATTAAGCTCAACATGCAACCTCTTCTCCTTCTTGATTTAAAATTTCTTCACCCTTTTTCAGGAAGCAGAAACCCGATCTGACCAAGACAACTAGTAAGCTTGAGTTTACTCACCGGTTTGGTAAGCATGTCGGCTGCGTTCTCGGTGGTATGAACTTTTAGCACCTCGATTTCTCCTTTCTCTATTCTGTCTCTGACAAAGTGATACTTGATGTCTATATATTTGGTCCTTGAATGATACTGAGGATTTTTGGAAAGTTGAATGGTGCTTTGGTTATCACAGTAGATTTTAATTACTGTTTGATTAATACCAAAGTCCTTCATCAATCCTTTTAACCATAGTGCTTCCTTTATTGCTTCTGAAAATACCATATACTCTGCTTCTGTGGTTGATAATGCTGTGATTGACTGTAAATTAGCTTTCCAACACAACAAGTTAGGACCAAATAAGAATAGATAACCTATTAAAGATCTCCTTTTGTCTTGGTCACCTGCAAAATCTGAATCAACATATCCATATAGTTCTAAATTTGATTCATTAGTACTTTGATATGTTAATTTTGACTGTTTAGACCAAATAAGATATCTTAAAATCCATTTTATTGCTTCCCAATGTCTTTTTCCAAGGTTAGACATGTATCTACTGACTAAACTAGTGTTGTATGATAAGTCTGGTCTAATAGATATCATTAAGTACATTAAACTCCCTACTGCTTGATTGTATGGAATTGATTGCATTTGAGTCAGATGTTCTATGTCTGTCTCTTTTGGTGAGTTCTCATAAGAAAGTTTAAAGTGTGTAGGAATAGGAATAGTAACTGGTTTTGCATTTGCCATATTGAATCTGTTTATAATCTTTTCACAGTAGCTTAGTTGACTTATGGTTAGGATTGAGGATGTTTTGTCCCTCTGAATTTCTATCCCAAGGATCTTTCTAGACTGACCAAGTTTTTCATGTCAAATTCTCTCTTTAGGAGATTTTTGACATGAGTTAAATCCTCCTTAAACTTTCTCGCTAGTAACATATCATCAACATAGAGTAATAGGTAGACTTTGTCCTTATAGGTAGTAAAGTTGATATAAGAATAAATATCATAGGAACTCCTTTGAAAACTATGCTCTCTATGTAGTCATTAAACTTCATGTACCAGCATCTAGGGGATTGTTTTAGACCATATATTGACTTATTTAGGAGACAATATAGGTCTTCCTTACCTTTTTCCTCAAACCCTTTAGGTTGAACCATATATATTACCTCATCTAAGTTTCCATGTAGGAAGGCAGTTTTAACATCTAGGTGATCTAGTTTTAAATTATACTGAGCAACTATAGATAAAAGAAGCCTAATAGAGATTTGTTTCACTACTGGTGAAAAGATTTCAGTATAGTCTATTCCTTCTCTCTGAGTAAATCCTTTAGGCACTAACCTTGCCTTGTATCTAGGCTTTTCATCTTTGGTAGAACCTTCTTTTAGTTTATATATCCATTTAGAAGCTATAGGTTTACAACCTCTAGGAATAGGAGCTAGGGTGCAGGTATAATTGACAGTGAGTGACTGCATCTCTTTACACATAGCTTGAATCCAAGACCTAGTATTAGAGCAGTTCACTGCCTCTTCAAAAGTGGCTGGTTCTTGGTCATTAGGAGCTATTGTAGCATTTAGAATTAGATTCATATAGTTATTTTCAGTATACCTAGCTGGAGAAACTATTACTCTTCTCTGTCTATCCCTAGCTAAAGAATACTGACTTAGGTCAGGGACAACTTCAGTATTCCCAGTAGTCTTATTTGAGACATCCTCTTCTTCTTCTAAATCTATAGGAGGGTTTTGGTTAATGGAAGAAGCTTTAGGTGACTCCACCTCAATCCTAGTGGTGTTAGGGCTGTTAGGAACTTCATAGGATGTCCTTTCCTTTTGCATAAACATTTCTATTTCTCTGAAAGTGACATCTCTACTTATAATAAACCTCTTTTCAACAGGGTTCCACATTTTAAATCCTTTTACTCCCTCAGAAAAACCTACAAATATACTTTATTGCCCTAGATTTTAATTTCCTCTGACTTTGATGTATGTAACCAACACATCCAAATACCCTTAGGTTATCTAGGTTAGGTGGATGTGAGGTCCATTTTTCTTTAGGAGTCAAAAAATTTAGGGAGGAATGTGGACACCTATTTAAGGTGTTCACTATGTAGCTTGCAGCCTCTACCCAGTAATTTTCACTTAGAATTGCATCAAATAAGAGACATCTAACTTTTTCCATGACTATCCTATTGAGTCTTTCAGCAACTCCATTTTGTTGATGAGTGTATCTAACTGTCCTATGCCTAGTAATTCCTGTTTCTTTACAGAATTTGTTGAACTCTTCACGAAATTCCAGTCCATTATCTGTTCTTAAGTATTTAATTTCTTTAGAAATTTTTTTCTCTATCATGAATTTCCATTCCTTAAACCTATCAAACACTTGGTCTTTAGTTTTAAGGAAGTAGACCTAACTTTTCCTAGAGAAATCATCAATAAAAGAAAATAAATACCTTGAGCCACTTAGGCTAGGTGTAAGAGCTAGACCCCATAGGTCAGAGTGTATATAATCTAGGATAGCTTTTGTTGTATGTTGTGATTTAGTGAAACTTTCCCTTGTGGCTTTCCCTAAAACACAGTGTTCACAAAAGATTAGTTCTTTTGAAAGACTTTTAGGGAGAATACCTTGATTAGATAAGACTTCTAGGCCTTTGGTACTTATATGATATAGTCTTTTATGCCATAAATCAGCCTCGTAATCTCATTTGTGGTGGCTACATAAGCTCCAGTCATCATCTCTACCCCTTTGACCATAAATAAATCATTTACCTTTTCCCCAACTAATATTACTTTACAGTCTTTTAGCACCTCAAGAGTTCCTCTTTTACCCCTGTATTCACACCCTATAGCATCTAACATACCTAAGGAGATTAGATTTCTTTTAAGTAGAGGAACATATCTCACATTCCTAAGAAGTTTGATAGTTCCATCTTTGAATTTCATGGAAACATAGCCAATGCCTTCAATTTTACAGGCTTGGTTGTTTCCCATATAAACCATTTCTCCTTCTATTTCCTTAAAGATGTTAAACCAGGGTCTTATTAATGTCATATGGTAGGTTCATCCAGAGTCTAAAACCCAATCATGGTTACCTAGAGGGTTTATATGATTAGATCCGTCTAGAGTTGAGGCTAAGGCATATGAGTAAATGAATGAACCCTCTAAAATAGATGTCTCGGGCTGTTTTCCTTTTGAATCATTCTCTTTCTCTTGGTTCTTTCTTTTTAAAATAAAACAGTCTTTTATTAGATGTCATTTCTTCTTACAATACTTACACTTTATTTTCTATTTAGGTTTATTTTTTTTCTGGGTTAGAGGTTTCTTATCTTTAGAGTGGTTTTGTTTGAAGTTTCCTTTTCCAAACAGACCTTCACCACTAGGTTTATCCTTTTTATCAACTTGTAGCTCAACCTCTCTAGTTCTAAGAGCTGAGATTATGGTGTCTGTGCTTATGCTAACTCTTCCATACTTTAGTGCATTCTTAATTTCTCGATACTGTTCAGGCAAAGAGTTTAGGAGCACATAGGCCTCGTTTTCATCACCTAGTACTTCTTCTAGAGTTTTAAATTCATTAACTATCTTCTTGAACTCATCTAAGTTGTCAGATAGTCTTTTAGATGAATCCATTTTAAATGTGAAGAACTTCTCCCTAAGACACATTTTTCTAGGAAGGTCTTTAGTAGCATACAACTCTTCTAGCTTAGTCAAAATTCTATATGCAGTTTCTTGATCTAATACTTGTCTAAGAACACTGTCACTTAGATTAAGAACTAACGTACCATAGGTTGCTAGCTCCCAATCCTCATTTTCTTGGGTTGTCACCGTGGCAGGGAGTGTTGATGGATCAAGGATGGCTCTGTGGGCTTTTTGCTGGCCGAGTATCACCTTGATCTTGGCCTTCCACAGTCCGAAGTCTCCTTTTCCATCGAATTTCTCCACCTCGAACCTTGTTACTGACATTTTGGATGAAAACTTATGTCTTGATTCTCCAAGAATTGAGATCTTGAATGTCTATTAGCTCTGATACCACTTTGTTAGGCCTGCTTCCACTTCATTGGGCCTGCTTCTGCAAAAGAAAAGCTAATTAGCCCAAATGATGAAAAATAAAAAAGACCCTTTACCTTGATCCAATTCGAGAGGCCCTGATCTTTGCCCTAAATTTCTTTGGTTGGTAGAGAACTTGGTTGAGAAGTGCCCACAATTTTCCCGCTAATGGCTTACACGTGGTTGATCCCACTGATTTTTGTCTGATCGAAAATGAAAAATACTTTTGTTTTTTGATGGATGATTAATGCAAAACAAAATTTCTTTCTCTCTTTAGCTTTCAGATTCTCTCGTTCTCTGTCTTTCTATATTCTTTTCTTTCTTCTAACCCTAATGCCCATTTGTTTAATCTATGTGATTGTTTATGAGTATATGATGAGGATTCTTGCAGTCGGGTAGACGATGGCAAACGATCATGCAATCGTGTAGACGATTGCTTGAAGAAAGGTAGACGATCGTGCAATCGTGTAGACGATCGTTCTGTTCTTCTAGATGATACGAAGAAAAAAGTAAACGATGAACGATCTTATAGACGATGAGAAGAGAAGAAGAAAATACACTACAATGTACATGGTTCGGCTATGAAAGCCTACGTCCAGGGGAAGGAGAGGGTTTTATTAAGAAGCTAAGTCACAGACCCTTTTCTTTACAGATTGTTCAAGATTTTCTTGAAGCTATGTATATGTTGTTGTATCTAAAATTTGTAAATGATGAGTTTATATACTATTTCTGATACAAGTAGTTACAATAACTAACTGTAAAGATTAAAGAACTTATATTCTTCAATATTATTAATAAGCTGACTACTATGAAGATTGATTTTGATGATGAATTGCAGATTTTATTCTTGTTGATTTCTTTATCGAACAGTTAGGACAACTTGATTGTGACTATTGGTAACTCTGCTCTAGAAGGTGTTTTGTCTTTGGATGTTATCAAAAAAAGCATGTTCAATGAAGAGATAAGAAGAAAAAAAGATGAGATTTGGTCATTCACATTCTCTTGTTGTTGAGAATCGTGGAAGAAACGAGAGTATGAGACCTAAATATGGTGGTAACTCAAAAGGGAGATCCAAGTATAGAGACAAAGAGACAAGGACATGTCATTACTATAACAAGCCTAGCCATATAAAAAAGTTTTGCTATCGTTGGAAGAAAGAACAAAGTAAGAAGCAAGACTCACAAAAAGAGGAAGATGATAAAAATTCTGCAACAATTATTTCTCAGAGTGATCGTCACCTTGATTTGTGCACCTTGATTTGTGCAACCAGTAAGAGTCATCATGTAAAGAGTTCAAACACATAGTGGATGGTAGATTCAGGTGCTTCATACCATTGTGTTCCCAAAAGAAGTATTTCATGAACTTTTAATCTTGTGATTTTGCTAGTATGAAGATGGGAAAAGAGATCTCTGCTAGCATAGTTGGGTTATGTGATATTCATGTGAAGACAAGTGTTGGGTGACACTTACATTAAAGAATGTTTGTCATATTGTTGATTTACACCTTAACTTGTTGTCTGCAAATGTCCTTGATCAAGAAGGATTTCGAATTACCATTTGTGATGGTAAGTGGAAATTGTTTAAGGGTTCAATAATAGTTGCTCGAGGTGAGTTATGTTACTTTTTGTATATATATATATATATATAAATAAGCTTGAGCATAAGTTCTTCTGAGTTGAATGTAGTAAAAGAAAAAATTCTCCAAATTTGTGGCATCGTGGGTATATGAGTGATAAGGGGATTAAATTATTGGCAGGTAAATCTCTTATCCCTATTGATAAAACATTTTCTCTTTAGCTTTGTGATCATTGTTTAGCAGGTAAGCAACATAAAATTTCATTTTCTGGGAAGTCCACCAGAAGGTAAGGAAAATTGGAGTTAATACATTCTGATATTTGTGGGCCTATTAAGGTGGAGTCAGTTGGTGACAATAACTATTTTGTCACTTTTACTGATGATGCTACTTGAAGAACCTGGGTGTATATGTTGAAGATAAAAAGCCAAGTGTTCGAGATTTTTGGGAAGTTTCATGTCATGGTAGAAAGGAAGACCCAAAGAAAATTGAAGTGTCTTCGATTTGACAATGGTGGTGAGTATGCTTCGAATGAAGTATTATTGTTCACAACATGGCATTAGACATGAGAAGATAGAGCTTAGCACACCACAACATAATAGAGTTGTTGAAAGGATGAACGGAACCATTGTGGAGAAGATGAGAAGTATACTTAGAATATTTGATCTTCGTAAGACATTTTTGGGTGAAGCAAGTAATGTGTCGTGTATTTGATTAATCGATCTCCATCAATTCCTCTTGGTTTAGACATTCTAGAGAGAGCTTGAAAGGAACATGATCCCACTTATTTGCATCTCAGAGTCTTTGGCAGCAAGGCATACATGCATGTTCCTCATTAACAGAGATCAAAGTTTGATTCGAAGACCAATCTATGTGTTTTTGTTGGGTATGGGGATGAAGAGAATGGTTATAGGCTCTACAATCCAAAAAAGAAAAAGGTAATGAGAAGTAGAGATGTAGTATTCTTTGAGCACGAGAAGGGTGCAGATCTTCTTAGTACAAGGTACACTTCTATTTCAGAGTTGTGTTTTGACTACTAATGATTCTACTTCTATTTCTTCTGTTGTTCAGCCAAAATATGAGAATGTTGATGATGTACATGATGATGTTTGTGAGAACCTGATGGTAATATACCAGATCATATTGATGATGATGATCTTAATGAGTCTTTATCTGATGAAGAAATTCATGAGGAAGATGCATATGAGGAAGTGATTCATGGAGAAGGACATGAGGATGGGGAGTAATCTCAAAGTTCATTCTAGTTAATGAAGATGGGGTTGTCATTGACGAGAAAAGTCAAGTTGGTTTTATTCTAGAATCTCTTCCGAAGAGTTTTCTGCAGTTTTGTATGAACGTGCTCATGAATAAAATAGAATATAACTAGACTACTATTCTAAATGAGCTACGGGCTTACCAGACTATGATGAGAGCAAAAGGTCTAGAATCGGAAGTAAATATTACTATTGCTGAGAAGAGAGGAATGTCCTCAAAATGGCCTGATATTGCTTCTTCTTCACAGACTAAGAGTATTCCAGTTAAGAAAAGCAAGGGGAAAGGGAAGAAAAAACCCATTGGTAGAAAAGGCAAGGCTAACGTTGCAGATAAAAAAAAATGTTTCCACTGCAATGAAGAAGGGCACTAGAAAAGAAACTGCCCTTAGTACCTTGCTGAGAAGAGAGCAAAGAAAACAAAATAGGGAGACTAGTTCTTAAGGATTGCTTGTTATCCTCAAGTTGACCAGTGGGAGATGTTGTTTGCTATCAGAAGATGATCTTATCTACTTTTGTTATTGTAATAAAAGTTAATTTGTCCTGTTCTAAAGAATAAATTGTATAAATATTTTGTTGTAAATGAAATGTTCATTAGCAAACGTTATGTTTGTTCTACTACAAAGCAACTTTTGTTAGAACCAACCTAGTTAAAAAGCATTTTACAAATATTTAGATATTTCAAACAACTAGAAATCAATAAAGACAAGTAGTTATTTAACCCAAGTGATAAGTTTAGAACACTTGAAAAGTTTAAATGTGGATAAAACTTGTTAGGTAAAATAAAACTGAAATACTTCGATTGGATCAAAGTATAGAAAGTTTGAGATTTCTAGAACTATTTGATAGAACATGAAATCCAGTGAAAACTTTCTACACCTAGTTGCCTTAATTGTTTTTTAACATCATTTCAATATTAAGGTATTTCTAAAATTCTATATAAGATATAGAAAACTCATAAAAGTTGTTTACATAGTTCAGAAACCTGAAAAGATTGATATAAGTGTTAATATAAAACTCTTAAGAGTTGGAATATTGTTCAAGATCATTATGTATTATATGTTATTTGTTTCCATAAAAGCTTGCATATATCAATAAAGAGTTACTGATTGAAATTGACACTATAAACAAAAGTTGTTTCAGACAGGTCAAATGCATCTTATTCAAAGAGTTGAGAGTATCTCAATGTAGTGGGAGAAATCTATGACTTCCTAGCCATTATTGAGAAACAAGTGTTGTGAAAATAAGATGCATTCCCCATATAGTTTAAAAAGAAGTCTATTGTACACTAACATGTTTACAACGATTCTCTCGGCTAAAATATTTGAGAATCTCCTAGTAAGACTAGGACTATCAGGTATATAACCTAGGACAAGTGGGAGAAAAATTGGGTATGTGATACCAAATGGTAAACCATGGGTATGTCATGCCCTAGTTTATTATATTTCTCTGTAAAAACTCAAAAACTTAATATTATATATTTAGATATATATGTTACCACTGGAGTTTAGTCCAAGTGGGAGTTTGTTGGGTTTTATGTCCTAAAACTCGTAGTTTGTAAACAATAAAACTTATTCTAAAAACTCAATAAGTTGTAATTGAATATATGAATTGCTTATTTCGTTTTAGAAATAAATTCAATAAACTAAAAGATCCATGACTATTACATGATTACTTGAACGTTATGTGGAGACATAAAAGTGGATCAGGTTAAGTAAATAGCCAAAATGGTCTATAGTATATGAATAAGGTTGGGTGCCTTATTCTGGTAACAATATCTGTAACATCCCGAGTTGTAGGAAGTTTTAAGTTAGTTATCACAAATTATTGATTTTTAGTTTCCCTGATATTTGAGATTTGGAATCAAATTGTTATAGTTAAAGAAGTTTTATTGGTTAATGTGGCTTCTTTGAGTAGAGTTTAAATTAATTGGAAGGGATAATTGAATTATTTGGATAATAAATTTTGAGTTTTTGTGAAATTTGAAAGGGAAAAGGGGAAATTGTGGTTTTAAAATTTTACCCCTTTAATTTTAGAATTTGGATCCAAAATTTAAATAAAGAATTAGGAGAAGATAATTGATTTATTTGGAGGTTATTAAATCAAGTATCTAAAAAGATTTGTAAATTTGGATTTAAATTCATTTGGAAAGTTGGAATTTAATTTTGGGATTTAGGATTTTTGGAAAGGTGATGTAAAGTTGGTGGATTTACTTTGAGGTTTATTTAATTAATTATAGAAGAGGTGAAAGACTTGAGTATGATGTGATATATTTATTAAGGAAAGGAAAGAGAATATATATATATATAAGGGTTTTGGAATTTAAGAAAAGGAAAGGGAAGAATATAGTTTAGATATGGAGATTTAAAAAGGAAAAAAAAAGAGATTTAGAATTTTTTTTATTAAGTTTATAAAAGAATTGAAATTTGAGGGGATAACGTGAGAAGATTTAATTGAAGAATTTACCGTTGCTGTGGGTCTACATATATAGAAAATAAAAGAAAGTTAGGTTTTATTTTCTTTTATTTAGAAGCTCATGTAGACCCCCAACCACCAAACTGTCTCTAAACCCTCGCAAGCAAAGTCCCCATCCTAGTTTTTCTCCGTTTCAAGCAACTCCACATCACCTCTCTAAGCCGCATGTCCACCGCCTGGGGGTTTTACTACTTGTCTCCAATTGTCATCTGCAATAGCTCTTTCTCTCCTCCTTGAAACCACATCTATCGTTGGTCTTTAATCAAACACACCTAGTCTTCGAAGTTGCCTAAAGCCACCATGTCAGTTTCTTCTTCACATCCTCCGTTCAGTAATTGCTCAAGTGTCGTCCACTTTTTCCGTCACCGGATCTATCGATTTGGGTAAGATTTCTAGTTTTCGATTAATTCTTGAATGCCCATTTACTTTTGACATCAATCGGTTGATGTCTATTATGTTTCAACTTTGGATTCAAGTTTTTGAAGGTATGGAGGTGCTGTTCAGTGAAGTTGGAGTTTGTTTCAGTGAATTTTGGTAAGTTTTATGCTTTGATAACCCTCTTGTGGATTAATTTTTGTTGTTGAGAAATTTTGGTAGTCTTTTAGAAGTTATTTTTCTTTTTACGAAGCTATATATGGATAATTTATTTGAGACATTAGTAGTGAAGTATGTGTATGATTCAAGCTTTAATTATGTAAGTCTAATTTCAAATTATAATTAGAGGGATTGATGCAATAATTTCATTCAAGATGAAGAAAAGTTTGGTTTGCTAATTATTTGGGCTTAAAATTGGAGGTTTGGAAGGTGAATTCGAATTGGACCACACCTTAGGTAAGATTATCTGGAAATATTTTGTAATATTTGGGTGTTTGAAATTTGGCCTTAGTTATTAATTTTAAAGCATGGTTTATGTTTAGGCTTGATTAAGGATTCAAGAATTTCACAAAGATTCAATTGATTTTTTATTCGACTTAATATCAAAGTAAGTAATCTTACTACCGGAACGGCCTTTATGTTGGGCGATAAATTTAAGATTTATTTTTAGGATTTTAAAACTCTTTACAAGGATAATTTTGATTGTTCTGAAATTGAATGGACTGTTTAGAAAAGATATATGATCATGTGATAATATGTCTAAAGCATGTTAATATATGGGCATGATTTAGAATTTTATGAGACATATTGAAAGGGCGATTGAGCATGACCCTAAATTATGAATTAAACGACATTACTACTAGAATGTCTTAAAGCTAGGCGAAAGTTGGAGCATTTGTTGATGTACATATTTATGTGATTTATTATGAAAGTATGTATGCTATATGATGTATTATGAAATTTCGAACATGTGATTGTTTACATGATTTAGTGCATGAGAGTGGTGTCCTACATTTGATCCATTTAAAACTAGATTAAATATGTATGTTAACGTTAATTAACATGAGGTTGATGAGGAGATTTTAGAGGACTCAGGATTAAGTTAATGTTATATGTAATATGAAGTTAGATGCAATCTTTTTTCCATTCCAGACTATGTGACTGTATGAAAGTGATGCATGCCTGAGGACGCTAGTACATGAAAGAGATGTACTAGGGTTAGTATGTATGAAAGTTATACATACCTAGAGGGTATTGGGGTGTACGTAAGAGGTGCACACTCGGTGGGTTATGTGTATTGAAGGAAATCGAAAACGAGATTTTCATGAACAGCGGAACAAGACTATTCCAAATTACAATCATGAATCAACAAATCATTTACAGTCGACTTCAAATAAACGGTTATACAAATAATTCCTGAAATTACAACATGAATAACAAATGTACAAAGAGACAAACTCTACACACATCGGCATAAATGTCTCCACCCTCCATTGCGCAACCACTCGAACAACGACGACCACGAACACTCGATCTACACGATCGCAACACCGTACGAACACTTCGTGCTCGTCCTCAACGATCTCCTCAGTCACAAACTCCTCCGAAACACGAACGGACTCCTCCAAATCACCACGAACTGCCTCTAGAAAACCTCGGCGATGTTGAGTTGATTCTGACACCACCAACAAGGCAACCTTGGTATTCTTGGTGTGAGAATCCAGAGGGTAGGCTCTGTACATACTTGGTATGAGGCAGACGAACGGAGGAAACAACGATCGCGTACACGACTGGGCAAGTGGGAGATAGCTGAGGCCTATCGTATAGGTCAATGCTCAATCATTTAGATAAAGCTATGCGATCATCTAGCAAAAGCTATGCGATCGTTTAGCTCTATCTTCTAGCTCGGTCTGTCGTCTATAGACTCTACACGATTATTTACCTTGGGCCAGCGACCGTCTAGCAAAGCTATGCGATCGTTTAGTAAACACTGCACGATCGTTTAGCTCACCCAGTCGTCATTTAGTAAATATTTATTTACTTGATGACTTCGTGAGTTTCTTTGCGCGAGAGACAAAAAACTCAAATACTTTTTTTTCAATCGTTTGTAAAACCTCATTTTCAAAATAGGACACCACTTTTCTTTTAAACTCACGGTTACCATGATCCAATAACCACCCACTACTTTGGTTATTTAAAAGAAAAGGTATTAATTATCCAATAATTAATATTATTATAAACATAAATGATAACCAACTTATCATACTACATTTATAACCTATAGTTTTAATATTTCATCTCATGAAACATATAAACCATAGTTCTTTTTCTATTCCATGGTACTTAAGGTAATTCTCATTTACATCAATCCTTTACTAGATGTATCTTATACATCATACTGATTATATCATATATAATCAAAATACCTATTGTCAATTTGAACATTCAAATCAACACCAAGAACTTTCAATAGGATCTAAGCTACCAAGGGGACCTCATGGACCTGTAGATCTGAAGCTCCAACGGTACGTGAATAAATGACTAATCTCTTTAGTCACGGGATCCACCATCTGTTAACTCCCAGGCACTCCACTAAAGACTGACAGCTGAACTCTCCTCACTACAGATATATTATGTGTCCATCTTAACCAATCAGTAGTATGACAACCCTTCATATATCGCTTGTAAGTACAGCTAGGCCAATAACCGTTATGCCTCTATAGTTACATCTGTCTTCTTAAGTACCACTGATCCCTCTAATGAAACATAAGTCATAGTTCTACTATGACTGAGTCTTCTCCTCCAAAGAGAAGTATGGCCACTATGTTCAAGCCCCAAAATCAACCCTTAAGGGTGCAATCTCTCTATTTATCCCTGTTTTGGGAAATGAGTGAATTCCATATTGTGGATTGAGTTTCCAGCTCCTAGATCAGACAAGTCCCCAAAAAGGTAGGTATGTTGAGTTGGCAATCTGGCCACTCTCACCCATACTAATCAAAGGATCGCCCTCAAAGGCAGGAATTCACAAAACACTCAGGAATGAGGTCGTGTCACCTATGGTCGTTTAGGGGAGATGCAAGACTCTAGTATCAACGCATTATATACAGAGTCTCGTCATCTCGTGGTTCAGGTCTTATACAAACTCTTTGTATAAGACACCCCCGCTCCACGTCTCCACATTAATGGTTAGGATCAACCATCTGTAGTAGTTTACAATACTTGCAAACCTCTATAAAGTGGGCCATATCCATAGTGTCACCAAGATCAGGCATTCCACCTTAATCCTTATACTACAAATCGATTTAGGTTATCACTTAAGGCATGATTCACTTGTATATCACATATACATGCTTAAGTTCACATAAGATAACCATGGAACTTTGTTTATTGGATATGAGTAAATGCCAAAATTAAATAACACTTATTTTATTCATTGAACAATGTGTATCTTTACAAAACAACGAGACTCTGGAAGAATTAAGACACCAAACCCAACAATCTTCCACTTGTCCTAATGACTCGGAAGACTAATGTACAATACAAAATAAAATGTACAATATACAATAAACTAGGGCATACCCCAGTATCATCTCTCACTAGCCCTAGACAAGATGACGTATGTCCCGTAGACCCAGACTATCTAAGTGACCCTCAAACACGTTAGCCGTGAGGGCCTTTGTAAAGGGATCAGCAACATTGTATCCTGTAAGGATCAGATCCTTAGCTCCATAGTAAGTAGACCCTTGTTCTCCGAAGATACTCGAGGATCATCTTGGTCGTCGTCCAGTGACCAACATCCTCCATTGCTTTCTTAAAATACAACGGATCCTCAACCCCATCATTAGTAATGACGTGTTGGGCTTCAATCAAACCCATGTAGCAATCTGGTAGGTTCATACCCTCCTACTACATCGAGGCAGTCTCAACTCTTGAGCTTGTTGACTAGACGTTCCAACCTCAACAACTCTTGTTGATCTGTCGGTCTGTTCAACAACTCTTGTTGAACCCTCAGTAGTCTTAGTCTCACTTGAGATCTCACGTAAAACAAGTTTACTTCGTGGCATATGATCCCTCATGTAATCTTCTTCCAAGAAGATAGCATTAATGGAAATAAACACTTTGTTCTCACTTGGATCATAGAAGTATCCTTCTCTCGTTTCCTTGGGATAGCCCACAAAGAGGTAAACCTTTGAATGTGGTTCCAGCTTCTTTGGGTTAGTCACTAGCACCTGTGCCGGACAGCCCCAAATTCTAAAGTGGTGTAACTATCTTTACGACCTCTCCATAACTCGAAAGGTATTTCATAAACACTTTTCGAGGGAACGTTGTTCAGGATATAATATGCAATCTGCATTACATAACTCCAAAATGAGTCTGGAAGATGAGCATAACTCATCATAGACCGAACCATGTCCAACAAGGTTCCGTTTCTCCTTTCTGATACACTATTCTGCTGAGATGTACCAGGGGCCGAGAGTTGGGATGCAATCCCATGTTCTATCATATAGGTCTGGAATTGGAGGTCCATATATTCTATACCACAATCAGATCGTAGTGTTTTTATCTTCTTACCTAACAAGTTTTCAACTTCAGCCTTATACTCCTTGAACTTGTCAAAGGCTTCAGACTTACGTTGCATTAGGAAGAGATACCCAAACCTTGAATAATCATCTATGAAAGAGATGAAATATTCATACCCACCTCGAGCTTTAACATTCATCGGACCACAGAGGTCTGAATGTACAAGCTCCAAGGCTTCCTTGGCTCTGTAACCTTTTCCAGTAAAAGGTCGTTTGGTCATCTTGCCTTCGAGACATGATTCACATACCGACAATGAGTTTTCTTCTAAACTCTTTAGAAGTCCACTTTTCACCAACTTCTCAATCCTATTGAGGTTGATGTGACCTAACCTTAGATGCCAAAGATTAGTGTTTTCCTTTGGAGAAACCTTTGGCCTTTCAGCTGTTGTTGTCGTACTAAACATTTCAGTATTATATAAGGTTTTTATGACTAACGGCCTTAGTACATATAAGTTATTTTCCATTGAACCATAACCTATCTCCATTCCATTCTTGAAAATAAACACTTTATTCTATGAAAAGGAGACGGTATAGCCTTGTTCAATGAGACAAGAAACCGAGATTAAGTTCCTTTTAATGTGAGGAACTACAAAAACATTATCAAGTAACAGATAACGTTTCATGTCAACAAATAACTTCAGCCTGCCTACAGCAATAGCTAACACAACCTCACCAGTACCGACTCGAAGAGTCATCTTTCCCTATGGCAATATTTGCTAGGAACTGAATCTTTGGTAAGAGGAACTGACATGATTGGTAGCACCTGAGAATCAAGGATCCAAGCAGAATCATCATTCTCTACCAGACATGTCTCCAAGACCAATAAATCATATTAACTGTCTTGTCTCCTCTTTTGGAGAGTAGTGGGATGAAGATCGCTTGCCACGAAATTCGTTTCACACGATTCTTTCCACTGTATATAATTGGTCATTTTTAAAAGCTTTAAACAAAAAAACTAACGAGTTGCTGAAAATAAAAACGCATTGACCTATGTTAGGTTTTAAGCAAATACTTATTGTAAAACAAAACAACATCCAATAAGGTTTTAGCAAACTAACATGAACCTCGTGTGACATCTAGTTTCGCAATGACGCTTCAAAGGTTTAAGACAAAAGCTGCCTAAGGGAGGTCAGTTATCCCTCCTTTGAATTGAGAAGATCTCAACCAGTCATTAATACCATAACAACTCTTGTTCCTATAACAACTAGTCATCATTGATTTGGCCAAGAGATCATTAACTTACTTAACAATCTCCCATAAGTGTGACCCACCATTTTAAGCCCTAAAGGTCTATCCCAAAAGGCCAATCCAAAGGGGGCCATTCCGAAGGCGACATGAGGGTGTACAAAATGATCTCACGGTGTGAACCAATGACAGAGACCATAGGACGTGTTGGCACACACCCTTCACCCACTTACTATAAATACTCTCTCCGTCCACCTTGATATTGACTCTTGCAAACACCATCCGAAATGGGATGCATCCTATGACATCTCGAGGCCAAGCATGAATCTCACAGTGTGAACATACAGGGAGAAACGTGAGTGGAATCATAGACATATCTGATACGCCTCCTCCCCCCACTGAATATTTTATAACCTAGGGTTTAGCTTACTTAGAAAAAAAACACGATTAAAGATTTTAACTAAGTGACTTTTAGGTTTTCCAAAGAGTAACTTTTACCTTGGATAGTTGAATAACTTTTGATCATCATCCATTAAACTCTTTAACGGAGTCTTTGACTAAATCGTCGCATGCTTGTTGAAAATCTATCTAATTCACCTTTCCAGGTAGGTTCCCAGGTAGGGTTGTTGCATTTTCGTCAACTTAAGAACCCCAGCCTAGCCAGAACATACCTTAGACAAGAGGTCCTTTATAGATAGGTTTACAATAAATTTAATCTTTTATTTCAACCAATTTAATCCTATTAAACCGATTTTAAAAGATTAATCTAGGTTACTAAACTCTTTAGAACCACTTGAACTTAGGTCTATCTCAATCCAGTTTTAAAACCCTTTTAAAAACTTGAGTCACCCTAAGTCCGCATGCAACTCTAAATTATTGATTTTAGGTCTAATTTCCTTTATAACACTTATAAACGCAAACAACCACCACAATGCAAAGCTAACACATGCAAGGCATTCATAACGATTATAAACGGCCTAAGTGTCATGCTCAATTCATTTTCCATTCATTGCTACTTCTTTTATATAACACTTATACAAAATTGCAATGAAACAAGCAAAACATGCTTCCATTCACCCTTAGACTATAACATTTATAATAAAAGAATGATGCATGATAATGCTTAATGCATTTAAAATATAACTCTTATATTTCATGATGCATGCGCATGCTTTCAAGTAATTTCTTCATGCAAGATTATAACATTTATAATACATGATGCATGAATAATTGCACAACCTAAGGTGGGTTTATAACTATATGAAAAATACATTGACATATAAGTACCATACATCACATGTATAAGCAATAAAAGTTGATGAACCGGGTGAAATTGCCTTAAAACACAAAAAGGCAACTAACTATTACAAAAACAAGGAGTCTCCGATTCAAACAGGCGAACCGGGTCTTGAATCACTCAACAAAGCATCGCTTCTCCAACCATCGTGTAACAAGCACCCCACGATCGTCTACACGATAAAACAATCACTTCGTTCTATCGCTTACCAGCGCTTCAGAGTTAAACGATCGTATAGAAAAATCCAAACAATCGTTTAGTTATTACTACATGATCATGTATCTTTACTAAGCGATGAAGCCTGAAGTACACAATTGCTTAGCGCGCTTTGCTTTGCATCTGCCTTCTGCCTTCTGCGATCGTCTAAGCGACTATGATGCTATAAAATACCATCGTCTAAGCGATCGCTTAGCTAGCGTCTCTGTATCGCATAAGCACGATTGCATAGGTAGTAACTAAGCGATGAAGCTTGCTACCTACACAATCGCCTAGTGCACACCATCTTCTAAACGATTGGCCATTGCATGCTCTCACTACGATCGACTACCTCCAGTGCCTACGCGATCGCGCAACCAACGCTACGCGATATGGTAAACGATTTACCCCATCACTTAGCATGAGCTAAACGATCGATTAGAAAATACTATACGATCATCTAGAACGAAAAATCTAAACAATCGCTTAGTAAAATCCCTACGATCGTTTACCTGAGGCTAAACGATTCGACCAACGCTTGATCTTCTTCTTCGTTGAGAACTGCATCGCCATGCACCGAAACTTCATCACGAACGACTTGACAAACTCAAACTTTTCAAATTACAGACTCGATTGCAAAGTTAATTTCGCTCAAAAAATACAGGGGTCCTTACAATTAACACTTTGTAATACGAAAAGCTTTAACAAAAAGGCAATTTAAACTTGAAACGTTCATCACATTCATCCACAAATGCAGAAAATGGTTAACTACAAATGCAGAAACCCACTGCGTCTATAAAAATGCGTTCAATTCAGATCTGTAATTTGGAATATTAGAAAACCTGGCTCTGATACCAATTGAAGAAAATCGGAAACGAGATTTCCATGAGCAGTGAAACAAGACTATTCCAAATTATAATCATGAATCAACAAATCAATTACAGTTGACTTCAAGCAAACGGTTATACAAATAATTCCAGAAATTATAACATGAATAACAAATGTACAAAGAGACAAACTCTACACACATCGACAGAAATGTCTCCACGCTCGGTTGCGCGACCACTCGAACACTAGCAACCACGAACACTCGATCTACACGATCGCAACACCGTACGGAAACTTCCTGCTCGTCCTCAACAATCTCCTCTGTCACGAACTGCTCCGCAACATGAATGGACTCCTTCAAAGCACCACGAACAGCCTCTAGAAAACCTCGATGGTGTCGAGTTGAGTCTGACACCACTAATAAGGCAACCTTGGTATTCTCGGTGTGAAAATCCAGAGGGTAGGCTCTGCACGGACTTGGTGTGAGGCAGACGAACGGAGGAAACAACGATCGCATACACGACTGGGTAAGTGGGATATGGTTGAGACCTATCTATAAGTCGATGCCCAATCGTATAGATAAAGATATACAATCTTCTAGCAAAAGCTATGCGATCGTTTAGCTCTATCGTCTAGCTCGGTCTGTCGCCTACAAACTCTACACGATCGTTTACCTTGGACCAGCGATCGTCTAGCAACGCTATGCGATCGTTTAGTAAACACTGCACGATCGTTTAGCTCACCCAGTCGTCATTTAATAAATCTATATTTACTTGACGACTTCGTGAGTTTCTTTGCGCGAGAGAGAAAACTCAAATACTTTTTTTTCAATTGTTTGTAAAACCTCATTTTCAAAATAGGAAACCACTTTCCTTTTAAACTCACGGTTACCATGATCCAATAACCGCCCATACTTTGGTTATTTAAAAGAAAAAGTATTAATTATCCAAACATTAATATTATTATAAACATAAATGATAACCAACTTATCATACTATATTTATAACCTATATTTTTAATATTTCATCTCATGAAACATATAAACCATAGTTCTTTTTCTATTCCATAGTAGTTAATGTAAATCACATTTATATCAATCCTTCACTAGATGTATCTCATACATCATACCGATTATATCATATATAATCAAAATACCTATTGTCAATTTGAACATTTCAAATCAGCACTAAGAACTGATCCTCAATAGGATCCAAGCTACCAAGGGAACCTCATGGACCTGTAGATCCGAAGCTCCAACGGTATGTGAGTAACTGACTAAACGCTTTAGTCACGGGATCCACCATCCGTTAATTGCCAGGCACTGAACTAAAGACCGACAACGGAACTCTCATCACTACAGATATATTATGTGTCCATCTTAACCAATCAGCAAAGTGACAACCCTTCACAGATCGTTCATAAGTATAGTTGGGCCAATAACCGTTATGCTCCTGTAGTTACATATGTTTCCTTAAGTACTACTGATCCCTCTAATGAAACATAAGTCATAGTTCTACTATGACTGAGTCTTCTCTTCCAAAGAGAAACTATGGTCACTATGTTCAAGCCCCGGAATCAGCCCTTAAGGGAGCAATCTCTCTACTTATCCCTACTTCGGGAAAGGAGTGAATTCCATATTGTGGATTGAGTTCCCAACTCCCAGATCAGACAAGTCCACAAAAAGGTAGGCATGTTGAGTTGGCAATCTGGCCACTCTCACCCATACTAATCAAAGGACCGTCTTTAAAGGCAGGAGTTCACAAAATACTCAGGATTGAGGTCGTGTCACCTATGGTCATTTTGGTGAGATGCAAGTCTGTAGTATCAATGGCGTTATATATAGTGTCTAGTCATCTCGTGGTCTAGATCTTATACAAACTCTTTGTATAGGACATGCCCGCTCCATGTCTCCACATGATTGGTCAGGATCAACTATCTGTAGTAGTTTACAACACTTGCAAACCTCTACAAAGCGGGCCGTATCCGTAGTGTCACCAAGATCAGGTATCCCACCTTAATCCTTATACTACAGATCGATTTAGGTTATCACTTAAGCCATGATCTACTTATATATCACATATACATGCTTAAGTTCACATAAGATAACCATAGAGCTTTGTTTATTGGATATGAGTAAATGCCAGAATTAAATAACGCTTATTTTATTCATTGAACAATGTATATCTTTACAAAACAACGAGACTTCGGGAGAATTAGGATACCAATCCCAACATGTATATGAAAGAGGTGTATACATAACCATGTGTACAAAAGAGGTACACACTCAGTGGGTTATGTGTATACGAAAGAGGTGTATACATAATCATGTGTACAAAAGATGTACACACTCAGTGGGTTATGTGTATACGAAAGAGGTGTATACATAACCATGTGTACGAAAGAGATACACATTAAATGGGTTATGTGTATACAAAAGAGGTGTATGCATAACCATGTGTACGTAAAAGTTACACATACAGTGGGTTATGTGTATACGAAAGAGGTGTATGCAAAACCATAGGTACGAAAAAGGTACACATCCCTGCAATCATAGAAAGGACCTAGAGTGTACGTAAGAAGTACACTCTATGGGAAAGGAAAAAAAGAGAGTGAGCCATGTAAGGGAAATCTTCAAGTCCCACTAGTAGAGAGTTTCAGTTCATGTTTTTAGACTCATTAAATTTCTAATTATGATTTATGGGTACCCTGTTTTTTGACTTTTATTTAGTTTTAATGAAAATATTTTATTTGACTTTATTTATTTAGCATTTATTTCGCTATGAAAATGTGTCATTTTAAATTCTATGCATGCATGTGTATAGTAACGGCCTAGCTCGAGTCCTTGGGAGTTGGGTCGTTACACTATCGGATGCGGCCTACTCTGTAGTTGTTACAAGGAACTGTAAAGTGCTGTAGAGAAAGTGATCCTGATTCATACATTAAAGACATGAGGAGTGGGGGTGTTTTATGTAATGAGTTTGCACAAGATCGAACCACGAAATTAGTCACTCTTACTTTATGACGATATTTACTATTTAAGACTGACTATTTCAAATCGATGACCTAGGTAACTTGACCTTAATTCTGAACTAACTATGAACTCCTGTTTATTCGGGATTATCCTTAGATTTGCATAGGTGAGAGTTGGCTCAAAAGAACAGGCTCAATAAACCTCCATTTCAAAGGTAAAACTGAGTAAATAGCTGAGGACATAAGATGCAAGATAGAAATCACTCCTACCCGCTTTTAGGGATAGTAGAGAGGTAACTCTTAAGTCCTGACTCGGGTCTTGAACAAGAGACCTCACCTTCTCATTGGCCCAAAAGGGACTCGGTTTGTTGATCAGATCACAAACCAATTTTTATTAGAGAATCAGTAGGACATAAGGAACAAGAGGTAATCTCGGGGGTAAACTAGCCTTTTAATCCAGCCGTTATTACGAACAACCTGTGAAGGATTAACTTACTAATCACTTTTATATCAAGTGGACATAGTATATCTATAGTGAGGGGAGTGCAACTTTGGGCTTTAGTGAAGTGACACAGTAGTTAACGAATGGGGGTTAATTCGGTATAAAGAGTCCCATGATTTGTAGGTCCACGAGGTCCTCCTACTACCTCATAAATGGATTAGTTTGAGAGTTGCGTGATAAGTTAATTTAAAACGTTCAAATTAGAATTAAGGGAATTAGTAATTATATGTGATATAATTACGCTCCCAATTTTGGAATTAAATGAAATTGGAGAATCAATTAATAGTTAAATATGATTTAAATATTAAATTCATGAATAGGGATTCATGATGGTGGAATCAGTGTTAAATTAATTTAATATTTGATATTGAATTAATTAAATTGTTTAATTGATTATTTGTTATTACTTTTATTAGAAAATTATCTAATGAATTAATTTTATAAAATAATAAAGATTTCAATTTTGAAAACAAAAATTGATTTTAGAAATCAATTAGAGATTCAAAATTGAAAAAGATGGAAAATGGAAAAATCCCAAAAGTGGAATTTCTCCACTTTCAACTTAGCTCACACATTCTCCACCATTATTTTGAGTCAAAATTTCCAAGCATGAGGTGCAATTCATGCAGCAATCCTCTTTGCATGATAGTCTTGCAATAAATAGAGAAGTGAAAATTGGGCAGGCATTTGTGATAGTTTTTACTGAAAAAACTTGAGGTTGAAGAAGCTCTTCTATGGTAATGCAGTGACTTCTTCTCCAAATTTCCTTAATCCAAGTTTATTTTGAGTCCCACAACTCAAGGCACCAAGAGGATAGTAGAGAAGGCCTTGAGGCGGTTCACAAGCAGATTTGGAAGAGATTTGCAGCTCGAATCGAGATTCAAGTGGTTCTTCAAAGGTATGTCATGAAACCCTCTTACTAGTTTATGAACATGCTCAATTTAAAGCCAAAAGTAATAAATTAGAATGTTTAATGATCCGTTTTACTTCCGGTACATGTTTTCTAACTCTAACAAAAGCTACAGGTCCATGAGGTTCCCTCGGTAGCTCAACGGGATGTAATGAGAATAAGTTTTTTGATTAATTTGAATTGTTCAAATTAATTGAAGGAATTAATTATATATGATAAAATTAATTTAATTCTAATTATATATGATATAACTACTATAATGTATTTGACACATTATAATATTAAGTATTTATGAGAGAAAATAAATATTTGAATATGATTCAAATATTAATTATATGAATTGGATTCATATAGTTGAATTTAATATAAATGTGATTTATATTAAAAGCCATTTGTGAGAGAGAATTGAAACTATAGGTTATATATGTTATATATGATATAACATATAGTTATGTATATATGTATAATAAATTAGTTATTATATATATATGTGTGTGTGTATATATATATATATTATTTTAATTTATTAAAATTAAATTTATTTATTTTATTTTAAATTAAATTAAAGGGAGGGAAATAACTTCCCTCTCCTTAATTCTCTCCACATCACGTAAGTGGGAAGTTTTTTTTCGTAATTATTCTTCTTCTTCTTGCAAAAGAAAAATAGTAATAATGACACACAGAAGAGTTCGGTGAAAAACCAATTTTTTTTCTTTTCCTCTCAACCTCCCTCCCTCACCAAAATAGGTAGAGCCCCAAAACTCTTGGATTATCACCTTAGAATATTGAGGTTGCGTTCGTGGTAGTGTTCAGTTGGAGATTGAGGTTTCCAATTGAAGAAACGTTCTTCAAAAGGTAAGGGTTTTTTAACCCAATTTAATTTTTCTACAATTTTGTTAATGCATGCTGTATTTTTTGGGTTAAATGCATATATTCTTTTAGTCTCTGTAAAATTATATATTCTGTAAAATTGGAAAGATTGGGACGATCCATCGCTTCCGCTCAAGGACCCTTCATAGGGATCCTTCAGTATATTGAACGAGTGTTGGAAAGGTCCAATATGAAGCATGCTAGGCCTATTAGTACATTGCTAGAAAGTAACTCGTCGTAAGCTAAGTAAGAGAGCTTGTCCTACAACAAAGAAAGAGAAAAAAGTTATGTCATCCATTCCTTACTCTTCTGCTGTTGGTTCGTTGATGTATGTTATGGTATGTACTAGACCTGATATTACACATGTAGTCAGTTTAGTGAGTTATTTTCTATCCAATCCAGGTAAGACTTATCGGGAAGCAATGAAGTGGATCTTCGATACTTGTAGGGCACCTCCAAATTGAGTTTATATTATGGAAGTGGCAAACCTATGTTTAAGGCTATACTATATTGATGCAGACATTCCAGGTGATCTTAATAGCGGAAAATCTACCTTAGGTTATGTGTTTACATTTTTAGGAGGAGCCATCTCATGGAAATCCAAGTTACAAAAATGTATAGCATTATCCACAACTGAGGTAGAGTATATTGCAGCAGTGGAAGCAAGCAAGGAGACGGTATGGCTTAAAAGGTTCCTTCAAGAGTTAGGTTTGAAGCAAGGTGGGTATGTCATATTTTGTGATAGTTAGAGTGCTATGGATTTGAGCAAAAATCCAATGTTTCATGCTCGTATTAAGCACATTGACATTAGATATTATTGGCTACGAGATGTAATGAAGAGAAGAGATTGAATCTGAAGAAAGTCCACACTGGCAAGAATAGTGCAGATTGTAGTAAGCTTGTCGACATGAGGTTCAAGTGATCATGGATGTGATTGAGTCTTCCCCGTGTTGGGCTGGAGGGAGAGATTGTTATAGGTGTCCAACCCACTTGTTGCACAAGAAAGATTTTATTTTAAACTTATTCTTTGTGAACCCAATTGGGCTATTTTTTAGATTGACCCATCTTATAAGCTCTAGGTTTTCTTCTACGTGATATGGGGATGACCTAAGGAAAAAGAGAGTGAAAAAGAAGCAAAAATCGGAGAGAAAGACAGCAGTTAGATTTTCAGCGACAACTTCTGCAAAGTTGTCAAGTGAACCCTTGGATCGTGCTAAAATTTGGTCAGCTTATTCAGGACACATAGGATCGCATTTTGAACGGTTGGATCATTATTTGATGCTCTGATGTCTCCGTAATTGCTGCCTAATAGAATTAGCAAAGTTTGGTATTTTTCATTCTTTTTATCTCTCAAGTGTTCATCTTTTATGTATGAAAGTATTGGCAAGTAGTGAACCTTTGAATGACTTATTTGGATTATTTTTCCCTCAATTTTATCATAATAAGAGAAGTTGACAGGGTAGACTCCTAACAAGTCCCGTGGCTTTTACTCTTCTTATTGAAGAGATTTTTCACGTATAATTTATGTATTCTCTTTGTTTTTAGTCTTCTATAATTTTGTGGTTTATTGCTATCCATTGTTTGGTTGATTGTTTGATGATTATTTGGTGATTTATTGTAGTGTTTTGAAGAACAATTATTTGGTTGATTGTTTTAGAGGAGATCCTAGTGGGTTGTTGTTATATTGTTTAGGTCCAATCATATATCCTTCACAAAAGCCCTCAACACTTTAGATAAGTGTCAGTCTCGTTACCTTTCTATGAACCTTAACCCAAATTGGTGTATTCTTTATAGAGAGTAGTTTGAATCCTTTGATTATCTATTCATACATTACAGGTACTCATATCGAATTTGGTTTGAATTAAGATTGATTTTTGCCATTGTCTTCCCAAATTTGATGGAGTCTCTTATTACCCAGTTCATCCATATTCCACAAACCTCAAAATCAAGGATTCTTAGAAGCAATTTAATCGGTGCTACCCTCTGGTGTTTTTGGATTGAAGGCAACAAGAGAACTTTTCAAAATATTAAAAAATTTACCAACAGCTTGTGGGAAGATATGTCTCTGTTTGCACATTAATGGTGTATCAAATCTAATCATTTTTGTAATTATGATTCTTCTTCTATTACTCTCAACTGGAGCGCTTTTCTCTAGCTTCTTTATTTCTCTTTTTGTTTATTGAGTTCTATTAGGATATGGTTTTTCCTAATCCCAAACTGAAGGAACTCTAAGGTCCAAAGCAGAAGCGATGATCGTTCCCAATTCTCATTTTTCACAGACATATAAAATTACAGAGAACAATTATGCAATTCAACAAAAAATTACAGCATGCTTAAAAGAGGAAAAAGAGAAAAGATTATACCCTAGCCAAAACCTCTTCACAAAATCCTCCCTTCTAAATTGATCACGATCGAACACGAACCAAGAACCAACAACGAGGACATCACCAATTGGAGATAGATGCTAGAAACATTAGATTTAATTTAAAGAACAACAAATGAGATAGATGCTAAATGACAATAAATCAGAGCAATAGTAATCGGATTTGAAAGACAAATCGGATTTCAAATTCATGAGAAATTAAACAATGACTTAGATTCGCAAAATACGAGAAATGAAATGAAAGGGATGTGAGTGAACCTTGTTGAAAGCTTGTAAAGAACAACAAATTCGCAAGCAATGGAACGGCGACGGCAAGGAAATGAATGGCGAAGGAAATGGAGAAGAGACGCGAAGACAAGGGGTTTTTAATTTGGGTTAAATGAAAAGGTTAATGGGGAAGAAGTGGTCGGCGGCCGACGGCAACGCGAAGGGGGAAGGGGAAAGGGAAGGGGGCGACTAGGGTTCTAAACTTTTGTAATGGAAAAGAAAGGGAAAATGGGGAAAGAAATCTGGTTTTTTACCAGATCAGATCTCCTGACACTCGTTCCTTAGGAACTCTCGACGAACTTCTTTAATCGTCAGAAGTTTCTTAGGAACTCCTGATGGACTTCTTTAGTCGTCGGTATCTCCCGACAACTGATCTAGTCGTCAGGGAAATCATTTTTCTTGTAGTGACAGAGTTAAAATATAATCTTCTTAATTTAAATTTCTAAAATCACAATGTGATTAATTATATTATATTGATTCTTTTTTATTTTTATTCTCTAATATAAATTTTCTTGTATTTGTTCTCAATAGCATAAATTTATTGTTAAAATACAAGTGCACTAAAACTATGTTTAACTTTCCTTAAATTAATAAAATCTAACTAACTTTATAATTCTATTCATGTTGTGTTACTTGATTCAAGACCGAGGTATTAATTAATGAAATAGTTTTTCTGGATGGAATGTTTCATAAAAAATTAAATAGCAAACAAAATCTTTTTTTCCTTAATAAGAGATTCATTTAACAACAATAATATGGTTTTTTATAGACAATAGATATTATCATAAATATTAAAAATATTGAACTTTTGAGATTTCATGATTTTTAACCCACAAAACTAACCAAATCTTTGAAACGATAAAAAATAATAATTACAACTATACATAAATATCCACATAATTAGAAGATTCATTCCATCCATAAGATATATATATATATATATATATAAAAAAAGACCAATACACAATATGTTAAAGCCATGATCTGGTTTTCAAAATTTTAGAAAGTCAGTATTTATTCATTTATGTGGTTTATAAAAAAGTGTAGTATTCACACAATTTATTAGTTTGCCATATAATTTTAACCGTAATTTCTTACTTATTTTACTCTGTCAAGATGTTTATATCAAAGTTAATAGAAGAAAGACCCACATTGCATAAATGACAATATTTCCTCAATTTCATAGTTAAAACATAATCGTAAAACTGAATCATTCAATTTTCTTTTAAAAAATTATTCCTAACTATTAGAATGTATTGTGATTATCAAATATTTTAATTCAATTGATAACATTCTTTGAGAAAAAATTTTCAAATGAAATATTTTTTAAAAGTTTTAAAGTACAATTAAAACTGGTTTTTAGAAAATAAAAAATAATAATCATTAAAAAAATATTTAGAATAAGGATAAGTTTTTTTTTTCCAAGCTCACAATATAAATTTTAAGCTAATGATTATTTCATATAATTTCTGGTGAAAAAAAGTTCACCAGATTTCTTCGTTGAATAACTAAAATGAAAAATGTATTTTATTATTTTTAACATAAAACATAATATCTTTTCATGAAAATAAGGTTAAAATAATATCTATTTATGATATAAATAAACTTTAAACAAAAATTAAACATGGTTTCTATGAATTAAGGCTACATTTGTCATTGCTTTAGTTGTGTCAAAAAACCATTTAATTTGTTAAAATCACGCAGTATCCTTTTAGTTTTTAGATTTTCTTAAAATGGATGAATTTTTAATTAATATTTAGTTTTCAATTTTAAACTTTAAAAAGAAGATCTAGTTTATATATTTATCTATCTTTCACCTAATCAAATCCATGTTCTATTTTTCATGAGTTAAATGCACCATTTTTTTTAAGTATACCATATTCATTTTTGTCAAAAAAAAAATAATAATAATAAAGCTATTTTCCTTGATATTTAAAAATTAATCTATAACAAACAAAATTTATCATACTAAACATTTATTTAGAATTTTAAATTACAAAAAAATTTAAAAATTGATTATAACTCTATTTTAGTTATTATATCTAAAATAAGATTTTTTGTATTTATTTACTAAACATTTTTAACCTATTTTTTCAAGTTTAAGCTTAAATTTCTTTTCACTTTCTAAAAGCACAGTTGCCAGCAATTATTTTAAAAACTACAACAATCCCAATCGGAGCCTAAAACTATATGATTTCAGGTATACCTTTATAATACAATACTAAAATATTAGCATATTTATTTTAAAATTTAATTATTAGCACAATTTTTTTCTTTGTATTAGATATAATTCTTTTAATGAAATTAAAAAAACGATAATATGGAAACACTAAAATAAAGTTTGTTACATTACTAACTTTAAGAAAACAAAACTATGTAATATTTATAAAATACTAAAAATCTTTATATATTTCAAAATTTTAAATTAAAGTTACAAGATTTCATGTACAAGTTTATATTAAATGGTGATTGAGTAGTAGACGCATTGTTTATATTCCCCACAAAGAATGGTTTTTCAAATCAAAACGTCTTTGAAAAATGAACCAAAATAAAACTAGATTCAAAATTTAAGAGGGTCTCTTGTACGGATGACCTCTTTTTAGGTGTTCATTCGAAAATTGATATCACTTTAAAAAATGCTTAAGATTTGGCATTCTGCTTATGTCTGCCACATGTGAAAGTACCGTTTTAACCCCAATACGTATGCAAGACCAGAAGCAACTCAGATTTGTTACTCTTTCCTCTCGTTCCTTCATCTCATTCCTCTCACTCCTTCAGCTTGTTCCCCAATTCACGTTGCTAACCTTGATTTTTTATCTTCTTTTAAATTATTTCTCTAGTTTCTTCTTCATCAATTTTTTAGTTTTTTCCTTTGAGGTTTTTTCCTTCATTTGAATTTTTCCTCTCACTTCTTCCTCTAGCTTCTTTCACGTTAATTTTGTAGTTTTCTCCTTCATTTGAATTCTCACCCTCACTTCTTTCTCCTCCCTCTTGATCTCCTTCTCTCTTCCCTCACTATTTGATCTAGTTCCAATCTTTGATTCGAGATGAGAGAAGAAGAATAAATAAGTTAGAAAAACACAAAGAAGAAGAAAAGAAAGGCAGAATAAATAAGAGAAAGAAGAAATGAGAAGAAGAAAAAGCGGGCGGAGGAAGAAGAACGTGAAAAGAAAAAAGAAAAAAAAATGAAAAAACTGGAAAAGGAAGAAGTCTATTAGAAGTTAAAATGGTAATTTTATAAATTGATGATGTAAAAAAAATGCCATTTTTCATTTGTATTTAAAAAATGAGGTCAAATTTCATTTAGATCTTATATTTTGTATCATCATCTTAATTTCTCGATTTAAGAACCAAAATAAAATATAAACTTGGATCATTCTTAGGAATGGTCTTATTATCGTGTTCGATACACTACACAAATTGCCTATAAATTTCACTATGCGTCATTCCAAATATCTTTGCTTTTCCACTTTCCATTAGGGGTGTTCAAAAATATTTTGGGTTGGGTTATCAATTGGGTTGGGTTCAAATAAATAAAAACTTTATGGGTTGAGTTGATTCGTGGGTTCACCTAATATAACCCAAATCAATCCGAATCAACTCGAATTTATTATTAACTTTAAAATCGAATTTATTATTAATTTTAAAATATATTTTTTCTTACTTATAACACAATTATTTATACATATATTTATTTTAATTTTATTTAACTTCAATAATTTTTAATAATTTATTCTTCTAATTTCTTTATATTTAAAAAAAAATCACTATATAAATTAAAATTGAATTGAATTCAATATATGAAAATAATTAAATTAGACTTTAAAATTTACAACTCTAATAATTGAATTAATCTAAAATGTCTTCCAAATCCAATCCAATCTATAGAGTTCCAAAAAAAAAAAAAAAAAAGACGTCGTTTCGTTTCTTCTCTATCACAGTTTTTGAAATTCTTCCACTTCCACTTCCACTTCGTTCCACTCTCTCTTTCTTCACTCTTCTATGTTTATCAACGGCCGGCAACCCTTTGTCGGACCGCCGGCAGACTCCGGCGAGAAGTGGCTCAAGTATTACTGCTCTTACCATGATATACTCTTAGTTGGCGAGGGAAATTTCTCCTTCTCTGTCAGTTTGGCCATGTCTTTTGGCTCGGCTTCCAACATCGTCGCCACGTCTCTCGACTCCTATGGTATGCCACCTTCGTTTTTATTTTTTTATTTGATTAATCGTTCGTGTTTTCGGTTTTTTGAGGGATGCGAACCGAAACGAAACCCTCTCCTGTTTTGTTTTCTGTTTATATTTTTGGTTTCTTCTTCTTAGCTATGATCAGAGGTTATATCTGAATAAATGTTGCTTTGTTACATATGATTTCTGTTTTTGTCAAGTGTTATGATCAGCATATTGTGCTTTTCGATTCGGTTCGTGCATTATTTTTTATATGTGTTGTTTAATTCGCTCATTTGATTGGCTTATCGGTTTCTTTGATTCAATTCCTGTGATTGCTTGTTGCGTTTTAGTCGAGGTGGTAAGGAAGTACAAGAATGCAAGGTTAAATTTGAGGATTCTGAAGGGTTTAGGTGCGTCTATATTACATGAAGTCGATGCGACTAAAATGAAGCTTCATATCGACTTGCGTATGAGGAAATTTGATCGGATCATCTTCAATTTTCGCCACGCTGGTTTCTTTGGGAGAGAAGACAGTCTCTTAATGATTCGGTAAATTCTCTCCTCCTTCTTAGAATCCACATTTTGAACTTCTAAGATCGAGAAAGTTTAAGTAACTTCATCACATACATACATAGCTGATTCTGCAAATTGTAAGCTGGATATATATGGAACTGAGATTTGCAGGATGCATAAGAGACTCGTTCATGAGTTCTTCAAGAATGCAAGCCAAATGCTGCGAGTTGATGGTGAAATCCATGTGAATCACAAAACAAAAGCCCCATTTTCTGATTGGAATATTGTTCAACTCGCCCATCAAAACTCACTGGCATTGATTGGCTGTGCCGATTTCAATATACAGGACTACCCTGGATATCACAACAAGAGAGGGCAGGGCAATAGATGTGATCACCCTTTCTTCTTGGGTGAGTGCTCTACTTTCAAATTTGGTATCAACCATTCAGCTAAAAGGACACTAAGATTATTGCATATGTATAATGCCTTAGATATGCCAAGAAACCTACCATTTCCAGAGATCCCAATCTCAAATCACTACCATCATCCATATCCAACTTCATTTGGATCAGGTTATTGTCACACTCACATCTCTATGCAGGATCATCCAACCCGGTTCGATCCCGAATATTCTTGTGCAACTCATTCTGTCAATGCACATAGTAGATTCATGACAGGAATGCTTGAGAGGATGTCGAACGACAATGTCTATTGGTCGAGCAATTTGAGGTCTAATTTTGGTGAGGAGATTGAGAGGTCAGATGCAAGAACCATGCCAAGATTATTCCACCATTGGTAAATAGTAAGTACTCTCTTTTGTCTCTCTGGATGTACTAAAATGTAGTCTTTGATGGGCACAATTAGTTGGGGAAATTGTGAAGCTTTCTCAACTTGTTTGTTTGCTCTTTTGGGTGATATATGTCCATCTGAGAACCTTTTTACACTTTTTGAAAACATGTTGGTAATGAGAGATGAGTTAGCTAGTTAAATTATATGTAACGAAGATGAAATAGTTTAGTTACCATATAAAGCACAGACAAAGATACGATTACACGATAAGGATACGATCGGTTATGACGATTCATCATTTTCTAAAAAACTAAGATACAAATACGTCTAAGGATATGGAATATAGATAAATTTAGTATATGAGTTAATAACAATAGCACAAAATAGAATACAAACACTTAAAAACAATACAAAAAAAGTAAACAATAGTTAATAAAATGCAATAGAAAAGTGACTCATATTACAAAGAATAAAAGAATATTAGAGGGAGAAGTATGAAGATAAATGAAGAACTTCATCAAGATATCCAAATGATTATATTTTGGTGGACTTTGTGGGGACTCAAATGTAAAAATGAAGATTAGATGATTCTAGGGTCTGGTCTTTTATTTATTTTTTTCTTTTAGTTTTGGACTCGAGTAGTGATCTTTTTAAATAGGTTGCCTAGTTTTAGATTGAGAAAGATTAGATGAGTTGCTTGTCTTTTTTGTTTAAAAAAAAGTGTGCGTAGAAATATATACGTCAAATCACGTGTCAGATACGTATCTGGAAGTATCGATATCCGATATGTGTCTGATACGATTTTTTTTTGCCTCACATGAAGTATCTGTGCTTCATATTACTAAGGCTCCATTGTCTAACATTCATGTTTCTTGATTTCTGTTTTTTAAGAATTAGAAACAAAAATATAATGATAACTATTTTTATTTCTTGTTTATTGAAAAAAAATCAAACAAAAACTTATTTGGGTTTTCCCCTCTTTCATAGTTTAATATAAATTAGTTTTATAATATATATATAAAAAAAAATAATATGTATTGAAATGTATAAAGAAAATTATCAAATGTATACATTATCTAATGCAAATAGATTTTGACACAATTAATAACAGTAATACAATTGTTTTATCATTCATCAAACGTTGTCCAAATTTTATATGCAATGTTAATGGCACTCGAGTCATTCACCTTCAACTTATTTATAACTAAACTCTAATTGATTCTAAGTGTACTAAATATTAAAATTCAAAATTAAAATAGTATATAAGTATACATATTGAAAAGTTTAAAAATTAGAATTATAATAATATGTAACTAAACATAGTGAAAAATTTAAAATTTAAAATTGAAATAATATAATAAATTTGCATGTTCTAAATATTTTAATTCAAATTTAAAATAATTTATAAATATCCATTCTAAGAGTTTTAAATTTCAAAACTAATAATATAAATCTTCATTCTAAGAATGATCGTGTATATATAAAGAGAAACAAGGAAAAAGTGTCCTTGAACTTAAAATGTCAAATAGATCTCTAAGGATGTAGGGTAATAATTTTGTTCTTTATTTTTTGTTATTAAAAATTAAACTTATTTTCTCTATTTCTTACAATCATGTGCATCTTTCTTAAATATGGTGATCAAATTTTTAATCAAATTTAAAAAGCAAAAGCAAAATTTTAAAAGCTATTTTATTAAAGTTTTTTAGAATTTGACTTAGTTTTTTAAACTATCGATAAAAGAAAGATTAATTTTCAAAAACAAAAATTAAGAACCAATTGATTACCAAACGGGGCCTAAACTTTTAATTTTGTGTCAAATAGTCTTCCATATTCAAAGTTTTAAAAATTATATGATTATTAAATATAAAATTGTATTTTATGTTAAATAGGACTCTAAACTTTTAAGGATCTATTAATACAAAATGAAAATTCAATAATCTACTAGATATGAAGATGAAAGTTTAATGACTTATTAAAGTTTAAAGATTTTTTAAAACAAACATGAAAGATTTAAAAGGCTAAATAAATATAAGTTTGAAGGTTGAGAGACTCAATTGTAATCTAACCTAAACAAATGGTATGTGATAAGTTTTTGTTTGGTTAGCTTATTTTTTTAAAAAAGTAGAAATGTAAAAAGGAAATGGTAATCATTAGATTGGCATTAAAATTTTGGGTACATAAATTTATCTTAATAAAATCTTAAATTTGATCAATCTTTTCTATTATTCCAAGTTTATGGTCATTGGTGTATTCCATACATTTTAGTTCTAGATATTCTAACATGTCAAATACAAAATATATCAGTTATATAAATAATGTATCAAATTTATCATTTACATACCAAGGTTATCCGTTGGTATATTTATTATTTATTTGACCGATATATTTCATATGAAATATATCAACAATATTATTAATATATTTTTTCTTTTCTCCATAATTTTATGTTTCCCCTTCATGTAGAAAATAAATTATTATTTTTAATCTAAAAAACAAAATATTGTCAATAATATTATTTTTCTTAATAATAAAATTTTAATTTCACATGTACTCCTTAATTCATTAATTTGCTACTAAAGCTTAAACTAGAATAAAATGATTATTGTAGTGGATCTTGCATGTCGAGATATTTCTCCCCGCCCATGTTCAAATCCTCTAGTAAACAAAATATCAGATTTCCCCCTTTTTTTTAATGGGCTAACAGGAATGACAATTTTTAAAGTTTCTTTTAGAGATATGAAAACCTGAATTTAGGTTTTAAAAATGAGCAAAATAATTAATTAATAATTTGGTCATAAATATCCTCATCTTTGATAAATTATATTTTCTTTTTTAAAAAATAACAAAAAAAGATTCTTTCCTCTAAATTAGGTTGTTACTAACTAACCAAATAATAGATAATACACAATAAATCAAAAGCGGGAAAAAATAATAAATAAAATTTTGATATATAAAATGGATCAAAGCTCTCCTGATTGTTTTCGGTAGCATACTAGGAACTTACCACACGAATAGGCATTGTGACCATTAAACAATACTAGGCTACTTTATGACAACAACATATGTAAACATAATTGCTTTATATTTATAATTTAGAGTTGAAGCTCTATATAAATACTTACAAAAAAAAAAATGATGGATGGACGATGTTTAGTTCAAAATCGTAAATAATAAACAAATTCTCATTCAAATATAATAAATCCTCAACAAGTTCTACGATAATGCAAAAAAAATAATTTTAAAAAATAAAAATTAAATAGAAAAACCAAATTTTTAGATAAAGTGATATTTGAAAATAACATAAAAAAAGAAGAAGAAGAAGAAAAAGAAAAAGAAGGGATAAATGGAAAATTAAAGTAGAGTGAAATTTCAAAAAAGAAAGATGTCACTATATGCACAATGCTCGTTTTTCCCACCTATTAAGTTTTTAGGGCATATTCTATATATATGTTCCCACGATCGAGTGCTTCACTGATTTCTTGTCTTCAGTATTTAAAATACAGTATTGTGGGATAGAATGTTAGCCTAACCAAAGAAGTAATTGATAACATTCTAGCACCTTTGAAAACACCATTCATGCATTCAGCTACATTGCTTGTCATCCACCAATAACGGTACCCACCGTCGTGTGATTGAGTCCATTTTTCCAAGTCAATGTCTGAAAAATATTCAAGACATTTAGAGTGCAATTGTTTCAATTCTTTCATGCACCGAATGAACTTGCGCCTTTGGTATTAATGTCCTGCCTTAAACACCAAATTTTGTAGTTCTTTGATTTTTATTTCGTATTGAAATTACTGGCAATATGGCGAAGACAATATCGATGGTACGCTCTAGGTTCACTCCAAGCAATTTCCTAATTATTAATTGCAGCAAGAATGCCCTTACATCTATAAGCAAATACCCTCTCTTTGGGTAAATATTCACACAACGCCCACAAAAACCATGACCAACGGGATGATTTTTATCTTTAACAATAGCAAAAGCAAGGGGAAATATATGTCCATTTGCATCAATAGATAAGACGGTCAATAATTTTCCCTTATACTTTCTGTAGAGATGAGTTACATCGATTTGGATTAATAGCCTACAATGTTTGAACCCTTCTCTTGCAGGACCAAAGGACCAAAAAACTCGACTAGTCGTACCTGGCACATCAAAGGGAAGAAAAAACTAATTTTTCGTGTTTTTAGATTGTAATGAACAATAACACTCAACCAATACGGAAGCTCTGAATATGATTTCGCCCAATCACTAAACATAGCAATCAACGCTCTTCTCTTGGCTTGTCACACCCGTCTATAATTAACATTATAGCCATATTATTTTTTATTTGCCTTTTGGAGTAGCGCTACAGATACTCTAGGATCAACTCTAACTAAATTTTGGATTTCGATACTCATAAAATTTGAATCAAACTGTGAATGATCCTGTATCAATTCTGAAAACAAACATGAGTTTTCCTCTTGAAGTTTGGTGATTTCAAACATCCCATGAGTTTTATGCCGACATGCCCATAATCTCCAAGCACAACCATCATTCCATGATTTACATCTGACATACCAAAGATCTTGATTTGATTTCACTACAATAATTTCGTAGTGTTCTGTCACACAATATTTTTTTATAGCAAGCTGAAATCTTCTTCAGTATTAAACAACATTCCTTTCTGTATTAAATTACACTTATCTACACCTATATTTCTTTTCTCCAAAGTAGATCCTAGTTCACAATTTGAATTTGTAATTTTCCAATCTATTTGGGTGAACATATCCGACTGTACCAATTCAAGATCATGTTCCCCACTACTGTCGTTTCCAAATAATTCATCAACTTCAACATCAATGTCACTATCTCCATCATTTCCAGGTTCAAGAATAACTAAATCTTTAGGACTCATCGACATATTTATTATGATTTTTTCAACGACAAACAAAATAATATATATATGAACCAATCTTCATTTTTAAGTTCATAAACATAATCTAATTTCTAAGTTCATAAACTACATTAGAACTTCATAAACTACATTAGACAGAATCAGAAAAGTAGCCCAAAAAAATCAGCCTAACCAAAATCTAATTTCTAAGTTCATAAACTACATCAGATAAAATCAACCCAACAAATAGACAGACATATACATATATTTCTAGATTTAACCCAACAAATAAATCATGAATCCATAAACTACAAATTAAGTTCAGCCCAAATGCAAATAATATAAGTACTATAATATATATATATATATGAAGATTATATATTTGAAAACAACGTAGGGAAATTTTTTTACCACAATCAAAGAGAGGAGAAGCTTTCGGGCGAACGGTTGGACAGGAGGTTAAATGGAGGCACATGACTTAAGGTAGAAGATTTTTGGATAATTTGTTCGGATGGTCTAGGAGATTTTCGGATGGGGAAGATGGAAGAAAAGGGGAGGCAATAGGCTTTTAGATGGAGGAAGAAGAAGGTTCGCGGTAGTTTAATAGAGAAGGGATTCGTGTACCCAGTACACGACTTAAGGTAATTGTGTTCCGAGTACACGATTACCTCAGTAAATGCTGTAGGACTGCCACGACAGACTGCGAGTGCTAGATCAATCGAAAATCGTGTATTGGGCACACGATTTAGGGCTAATCGTATACCGGGTACACGATTTAAAAACCTATTTTTGACAATACTTTCAATCCTACCCTACGTTTGTCAATATATATTAAAATAACATTATTTAAAAAAATCAAGATTTTGATACTAATTAAAAAAATAAAAAATAAAAGAAAGAAGCAAATAACAATACTACACCTTATAAAAATGGTATGATTCTATTACACGTTGTAAAAGGAAAAGAAAGAAGCAAATAACAAAAGATTAACAAAAGAAAGAAGCAAATAATGAAAATTTTAAAACCATTATTCATTAGTTAATTACATTGTAATTTTAATATATTGTTGAAGAAAAATTTGTGAACAATAAAAGAAAGAAGTAAATAATGACTACTTACCGAAGAGTTGATAGTTTTGTGAAATAAGGACTAAAATTGTTGAGAATAAAAAATAATTATCCATTAATTATTTCTCTTCCTCCTCATCTTCTGATTTCGAATTCACCATCTCTATTTTGCCTCGTTAGGCCTCCATGGCACTTTGTCTTGTCGATAAGCTCCTCTAGAAAGGTTTGTTGCTTCATTTAAACCTCTCATAGTCAGAACGATAAGTTCAAAGTGCGATACGACATCTATACATTGAAGAATCACAACAACGACAATTCTAATCCTAATTTACAGAAATAGATTAAGAAGAGCAAATAGAAAAATCAGTTCCTCTACAAAGGAAGTTTTTTGGAAGTGAATTGGGAGTGTTATCGCACTAATTTTTAGTATTTTGAGATATATAAAAGATGAAGTAAAATAAAATAATAAGGATGATAGAAAATTTGAAAGAAATAAAAAAAAAAAAAAGAAAAAGAAAGGAAAAGAAAGGATGAATCGGAAAATAGGATAATATGAGATTTGGAAAGAAAAATACAAAAAAAAAAAAAAAAAAAAAAAAGGGAAATGAAAGATTTGAAAATAAATATTTGATATTATCTCAAGATTCAAATAAATAGGGGAGATTTCATAGGGAAAACCAAAAACAGTGTAATACAAGATACCGTAGATATTTTAAGTTTAATAAAAAAAATATCATGTGCAATGGAGGTGTTTTGCCATAATTTAAAAGAATATCTGTTTGTTATCTTTTCAAATAATATTATGGAAAGAAGTTATATTTAATACATAAAGTTGGTTTTTATTTATTATTACAATATAATTCTAATCCTATACGGTTTTCTCGTGATGCAAACGTTTTATAATTTACAATGTAATTCTAATATAAAGGAAGAAATGACCATTTTTTCCCCTTAAACTCCTGCTCCAATATTCAATCAAGCACTAGTGACCGTCATGATACTAATAATATTTATTTTTTCCGATGCATAGGACTGTAGGGTAACCTAAGAGGTATGTGACCAAGGTTGCTTCAAAAATTAATTCTTTTTGAAGAAATTTAAAATCAAATTAAAGCAATGGAAATTAATGAAATAATTAGCAATACATAAAATAACTAAATTTTAGAAATTAAAGAGTAGTGAGAAAAAGATAATCTCTACTCCACCCCCTAAGACTCATTCTTTGGAACTTTACTGAAATAATTCTCTTACGGGCGAGAATCAAACCGATTTACAACTCTTTTTGTGGGTTCAAAAGTCAAACCACTACCGATCCATGCAAGTTTAGGATTCAACCTAATTCGATCTTTTTCAACGGGTTTAAGATCAAACTACTTCAATTTTATTTTTGGGTTTAGGATTTAACCACTACACTCAAATCCTTTTTCGAGTTAATGATTAAACCATTACGTTTAAGCCCAAAGTGCTATTGGGATTTATGCCCTGATGCCTCATAGTTAATTTGTTATTTGATATGATAGTTGATTATTTTAAATATGTAATAATGAGTTATCCATTACGAAAAAAAATCCAAGGTTATTTCATGAGACTTCACTAGAAGAATTTCGGGCTTTAATGTCAGTTGACAACCGACATTAAAGATAGTGTTATTAAAGCACTTTAATGTCGGTTGTCTTTAATGTCGATTTTAAACCGACATTAAAGAGCTTTAATAACACTGTCTTTAATGTCAATCAACATTAAAACCCTTTAATGAAATTTGCAACTGATATTAAAGTCCTTTAATGTTGATTTCAATCGACATTAAATCCCAGAATCTGTCCGTTTTATCAATTATTGTCCATTTTTTAAAATTCTGTTGCCGAATCTATTTTTTTGGTCAAAAAGTATAACATGACACATCATCATTGAACACTGTGGCTATGACATATTATTTATGTATGGATTGCAAATCTATTACATTTAATCCACAAATTCTGCTATAAAATTATAATTTAAAAGGTCGTACAATAATTCAGCTCTTGAAAACACAATTACAAGTAATACATGAGCTTACTATTCCTCTTCAATTGGTAAGTATGGATCCCTTCATAATTCTTCTGAACAGACCCCCCCCCCCCCCCAACTTCAGAAGTGTCTGATTATAGCATCTTTGTCTGACCACTGTTGTTCAAAGGATCATAAACAAAAAAGGTTTAAGACAAATGATTGAAAGTGAAAATGTGATCAGAATTCATATTCAACTTACCGTGTTTTGTGGGAATGTGTATAAATGGTACATTCAAGGAAAAATTCTTTACTAGAGTTCCCCAAGAAAAAACATAAAGAGGTTGAGATACCAAAATCTTTACTCCTTTGTTGCACTTGCAAAACAAGAAAACTCAATAGTTGAATAAATGAGAGAATCTTCTTTTTAAAACTGTGAGTCATCAACTAAAACTTATTAAAACTGTGAGTCAAACATTCTTTTAGTGTATTTAATTAGCATAATGCACATGTTCTCAAGCCAATCAATTGTTTAGTTCTTGCATCTATCGCTTAGCTTCAACGGCCCATCGTGTAGCTCAATCGTTTAGTAAACGATCTCACGCATAGGTTATCGTTTAGCTACCCACGCCCATCGTTGACCTCCATCATTTAGTGCTGACGCCTTATCGTCTAACGCATTCGCCTATCGCTTAACGTCATCGCCTATCGCTTAGCATTCCGCCTATCGTGTAGCGCATATGCTCATCGTCTAACACAGCGCTCGCACATCTGCTATAAGATCGTCCAGCGCCCGCCTACACGATCGACGATCATTTAGTGCCCGCCTACACGATTGTCCAGCGTCCGTGCATCTGCTATACGATCATCCAACGTCTGCCTACACGATCGACGATCATCCAGCGCCCACCTACATGATCGCCTACCTCATCGTTTAGCTCCCCGCATTGCTACACGATCATCCAATGCCTGTCTACATGATCACCTACCTCATCATGTAGCGCTATCCATTTGCTATACTATCGTCTACCCAGCGCCTTGTGCTCAACATTTCGCTTTCATTTCTCTTGCTCACGCATACCCAATGCAGGAGCAACTCTTGGCAGCCTCTTGCCAATACTTCAACAAATGTATCATATACAATAAAACCATTAATCAAATTGAATTTCAAAGGCCATCGACACATAAAAAGACCCAAATCTAGGAGCAAAGAGACATATTGAAGTGAAACCGCAACTGGCTTTCATTGAGAGACATTTACACAAACAGTTGAGAGGTGTAACATAAGAACAAAAATTGCTGTGAGTTTAAGAGAGGAAAGAGAAGAAAAGCATACTGATCTAGACGAACGACGAATGACGAACTTCAGATCGAACGATGAACGGCGACACATGGATCTGAGTGACTTTAGATGTGGACTTTAGATTCGGGTGACTGGGTGCAACTTTAGATCCGAGCCAGAACCATGACAGGCTTCACACACGATCAATGGACGAATGGCAGACTCTTTACCCAAATCTACACCACGACGGACAATCGGCAGATGAGGATCTACACCACGGATGACTGGGTTTGGAAGAGAGAAGTGAGAAAGAAGAGGGTATGAAGATGGAAATGTGAGAATGAGAGGTAAAAGAAAATAGGGGGAGAGTGAAGAGGGAAAAATTAAGCAGGTCTTTAATGTTGGTTTAAAACCGACATTAAAGGTACCCCTACAATGTCAGTTTAAAATCGACATTAAAGATCCGCTTTTTTTTTTTAAAAAAAAAAAATCAACATTATACATCCGATTTCACTTTTTTCAACAGACATTAAAGCCCAAAATTCTTGTAGTGCTTGAACAATATGTACTGGACATACATGGATAATGTCAAGGTAATAACCTAAAGAGTCTATAGTATATGGATAAGGTTGGGAGCCTTATCCTGGCAACACTATGGAGACATGTGAGTGGGGGTATCTCATATAATAAGATTGTATAAAACCGGATTGTGAAATACTTAATCCTCTCTATAACACTATTGACTGAAGAGATTAATATTTCATAGGATAACCCACTACCAGAGTTTTGGGCTTTAATGTCGGTTAAAAAAAGTGAAACCAAATGTATAATGTCGGTTAAAAAAATGGATCTTTAATGTCGATTTTAAGCCGACATTGAAGATCGGCTTTAATGTCAATTTAAAACCGACATTAAAGGTCTCAATTTTTTTTTTTTTACTTTATTAAAAAAATCTCTTTCATTTCAAACAAATCTTCTCCCTCCCTTTCACTCTCTCTTACCAAACCTTCTCTCTCCCTTTCACTCTCTTTTACCAAACCCTTTCTTCTCCAACAATATAGAGTCCGATCTTCAACAACGGATCTTTCATTTCATGGGCATTGTCATTGTCATGGGTATCTGTCCAGAGTTCAACGTCTCTTTTCGTCCGGCGTTCCGTCCAGCTTCTTGGGCGTTCCATCCTGCGTGTCTTTCTGTCTAGTGTCTAGCGTCTCTTTCCATCCGGCTGTACAACTTCGTGGGCATTCTAGCTTTTCCGATCCAATGGGTTCAGTGTTCGTGGCGTTCCATCCGACGGTCCGTCCATTCGTCCATAGATCTGTAGATTCGATGGGTCTATAGATCCGGTGGATCCCGCATTCATGGCATTCCATCTGTAGATCTGTCCAGCCGTTCGTAGCTCTTCTCGCCATCCGTATATATGACTTGCAAAAACCTATTGGGATCATTGGTTTGCTGGATGAGGCTTGGTACAACTTGAGTTATTCTATATCAATTGGTGCGTGTTAGCTATAAATTATTCTATTGTACTATATCCTTATCTTCATTTTCCTTTCCTTGCAGTATGTTCCCAAGATCAACTCATGAAACATTCTCAACCAAATTATGCCATAATTTTCGTACTCATCCGAGGTTGGAAAGAACACAATTTTCAGAAAAATATTTCACCCTTTCCCATTATGCTGGAAAGGTGTGTAGTATTTTAATGTAAATGTTTGATCTTATTGTTTGAAATAAATACTATTTACTTCATTTAGCTATGGTTGCTGTATTTTTCCTCTTTCTGCAGGTCACTTATCATACAAATACCTTTTTAGATAAAATTCGTGATTATGTTGCGGTAGAGCATTGCAATCTATTGGCTTCTTCTAGATGCAATTTTGTCACTGGCCTTTTCTCTTCCTTACCAGAGGAATCTTCAAGATCATCATATAAATTTTCTCCTGTAGCCTCAAGATTTAAGATAATATTTATAAGATGCTTATCTTCCAGGAAAGAGTTTGAAGATATTTTCAACCTATATACCGTGTACCAATTCTCAACCTATATATCGTGTACCAATTCTCAATGTTCATAGTGTTGGTAGGTTGAAGTTTTACTAATGATAATTTGGAGGTACTATATAGGAAAATATTTGTGGTTATTCCAGGAAAGAGTTTGAAGATATTTGGATAGTAACCTTTTGCATGTTTTGGTTTTATTCAATAGCATTAGTATTTGTCCAAGTAGAGGACAGGAAAAGAATGGCAGTCTGAATGAATGCCGTGTTTTACTATAACTACAATGGTGTACTATTTGGGTAGTTTTTTCTTTGAGTACAATTACTTAGATTTTTGCGTCTTTTTATTTGAAGAGTGATGCTTACTACAATGCTATATCTACTCAATAATTTTATTTGTTCTTTTGGCCACTTAATGTTCTGATCTACATTTTCCAAATTGTGGTGCTAATAGCAACAACTTTAAACACTCATGGAGAGACTAAATTTTACTTAGCCCCATTATGTACGTTGTGTGAAGCCAAACTCTCTTAATAGGCCTAGAAGTTTGAGAAACTAAGTATTCTGCATCAATTATGTTGTGGGGTCAGTTTCTGGAAATTTGATATCCTTCCTCTTGTTGGAACTTTCAACATGTAGATATATACGTTATTAACCTTCCTAGGTTAACTTGAGTTGCATTTTTGTAACTTATTGGCTCTTTACTTGGTGAGGTTGATTGTAGTTTCTAACTAATGATTTATACATTAAAATGAGATTTTGTTGTTTCCCTGTTTGAACTATATACGCTTTTATAAGAATAAGTCTGTTAAAGAAGATTGTCCACTCATATTTTCATGACTTATTACTTTTTTAGGCGAGAATCTTTGTGGCCTGAGTTGGATCAATTGCTTCGAGATGAGGATGATGTAACAACAGTGACCACACCTTACACGACTACCATATCCGAATATTGAGTGGTATTCCATGATCCTACAGATGTAACTGATGACAACAAGAACTGGATGAATGCAAATGGTCATGTTGTACATGATGCTTAACATCCATTTAGGTTTTGAGAATTTGATATATTGAGTTTTAAGTTGAACTTGCACCACCTTGCCCCATCTGCAAAATTTAAAAATAAGGAAAAGAAGTAGAAAGAATCTAACTTATTGTTTTATTACTTGAAGATCTAATGTGGTTGTAAGAAAAGAGCTCCATACACCTGCATCTGATCGTCCTTGTACTCATCTAGAGTTTGATATTTCTAGGTCCGCACTCAAGTAAGTAGCCTCAAGTTGTGTCTATGAGGGACTTTGGTGATACCATTTTCTTAAAAAAAAAAATTAATTACTTTGATTATATACCCAAATTACGTGGGGGTAGGCTGTATAGAATGAAACATACACTTAGTCAGGAAACGTGTTTTAAGAAGGTGCACCCAACACAAAAAGGACTTCATAACAACATTAATAACAAGTTTAAGGTAATATTTATAAGATGTTTATCTTCTGCTGGGGGATTTGATCCTTTTAATTGGTATCAGAGCAAAGAAAATTTGTAGTTTTTGGAGAGCTTTTCCCACGTAGAGCTCTTTCTATGTGAAAAACATGAGAGAGTAGAGAGAGAGGAAGTAAGTTATTTGCCATAAAACTTTTTGCATAAACCAATATTTTTATGATCCTACCATAAATCAAGTCCTACTCGAGCCGGTGAGAGGGCAGGTACGCTCTGTTCAAAACTCAAAATTAGCACTTAAGGAAACTACTCATCTACTTATCTAAAGGCGGGAAGGAGTAAATCTTATCTTGTCTAATTATGTTCTTGACTCCCTACTCGAATATGTTCCCAAAATGGTAGGCTTATTGAGTCGACGACTCATGCCACTCTCACAAGGACAACCTTTATAGACAAAAGTACATAACTCACTCAGTATTGAGATCGAGTTACATGTTTATCCTAGAAATATTAATCTCTTCAGTCAATGGTGTTATAAAGAGAGATTAAGCATTTCACGGTTTGGTCTTATAAAATCTCATTATATAGAATATCCCCATTCGTATGTCTCCACATGAACGATTCGGATCACGTTTTTTGTAATACTTACAAAGTGGGTTGTATCCATAGTATTACCAGGATAATGCACCCAACCTTATCCATATACTATAGACCCTTTAGGTTATTACTTGAACATTATCCACCTGTATGTCCACTAAATACTGTTTGAGTCTCATGAAATAACCTTGTATTTTTCCCATAATGGACAATTCATTATTGCATATTTAAAACAATCAACTATTAAATCAAATAACAAATGAACTACGAGGCTTTAGGACATAAATCTCAATAATCTCCCACTTGCACTAAAGCCAGTGAGACATGAGTGGGTGACATATATCCTAGGCCATACTTTATACCCAACATATTCTTCCACTTGTCCTAGTGAATAAGAAACATGTCTCATAGTCCTAGACATTCTAGATGGCCCTCACACACTTTAGCCTAGAGAGTCCATTTTATATAAATCAAAAAATATTTATTTAAAAACCATCTTGGTCACTACCATGATGCTTTCTCTCATTTGCCTATACTTTAGAGTTTGGTGTTTTCTAATATTGTAAGTTTCAGTCTCTGCATCATTATTATCTCATAAAATGTGATAGACAAATTCTATATGAAACAACTTTCAAATGTTGAAGGATATTTTATGGCCAGGAAAATTATTGCTTCATAAGAAAAACAATTGTCTTGTAGTCCATGCTTACACCACTTTGGATAAAACTCAACATGGATTTCTCTAATCCCTGAAAGAGTTAGTATATCATGTAAAAGATCAAATCTTAAATTTTGTATGCATAAATTTCTCATTATCCATAGATGAAGGAGTTTTCAAATGAAGGAGTTAACAAAATGCAAGCAGAAGCAATCAGGTTCTTAAGCACTATAGTTTCATTAATTTAAGGATCAAACATGTTAATACAAAGCTGTAAAAACAGAGTTCTAAAGAGCAAACTTTGATGTAGCTCAAAGTTGAAGCTATCCACTGCTTGTTTTTTATCACGAACACTTTGTGGACCACCGCTAAAGTCTTCTCTGCTATTCTCTAGTTTTAGAACGGATTGTGAGATCCAATTTGTAATAAATTTGAAGGAAAAAATGAGCTGGAGAGTGTTTTGGTTCATTTAGTTTGTGAGAGGGAATTACAGCATCAAGAAGACAATATCTTAACATCTCTTCTATTTAAAGAAGAAAAACATGAAAAACTAATTCCATCTCACATTGACACCAATTCAATCAGAAGAAGTGAGATTTGAGATGTTGATTAAGGTGGAAAATGTGGGATAATCCCACTTTCTCAATTTTAAATTTCCTAAATCCAAAAATGAATTAATTCAAAATTAATTTTCAAATAAAAATAAAATCAATTTTAAAAAACCAATTTTAAATAAAATTAACTCTAGTAATTAACTTAAATAAATAATTAAAAAATTTAATTAATTAACAATAATTTAATATCAAATATTAAATTGATAAAATTAATTTTAATTAATTGATTAAACAATTTAGTTAATAAAACTAATTTAATATCAAATATTAAATTGATAAAATTAATTTTAATTAATTGATTAAACAATTTAGTTAATAAAACTAATTTAATATCAAATATTAAATTAATTAATAACACCAATCCCGAACATGAATCCATATTCATGTATAAAATATTTAAATCAAATATTTCTAACTCTCCAAGACGTTAAGTATATCAAATATAATTAATGGTTATTTCCTAAACTAAATTTGAAAAATTCAAATTCTTTCATCACACTGTTCTAAGGTTTTGTATGATATGAGCTGGTAGGGGGACCTAATGAACCTACAGATCATGAGTTTCAACGATCCGAGATTAACTAGCTAAACTCTTTAACCTAATTAACCAATATTTGTTAACTATCGGGACACTTCACTATAGCCCAATAGCTGCACTGTCCTCACTGTAGATATATTTCTATCCACTTAATATAACCATGATCAATAAGTCGATCATTCACAGGTTGTTCATAATTACAGTTGAAAAAATTACCATTTTACCCCTGTAATTATATCTTGCTTCTTAAGTCCCATTGATCCTCTAATGAACAATTGGTTTGTGGTCCAACCACCAAATCAAGTTCCTCTTGAGCCAATGAGAGGGTGAGACCTCTTGTTTAAGACTCGTAGTCAACATTTAAGAGAACAACCTATCTACTATCTCTAAAATTGGGTAGGAGCGAATTCCATCTTGTAAGACTATGTCCCCAGTTATCTACCCGATTTTACCTCTAAATTGGGGGACTTATTGAGTCGGCAAACTCGGGCCACTCTCACCCATGTAGATTAAAGGATAATCCCGAATAAACAAAAGTTCATAGTTAGTTCAGGGTTAAGATCAAGTTTACTTAGGTCATCGTATTGAAATAGTCAGTCTTAATAGTAAACAAGCGTTATAAAGTAAAAGTGACTATTTTGCGGTCCCATCTTATGCAAACTCATTGCATAGGATGCCCCCACTCAAATGTATCTACATGAACGATTCAAGATCACATCATTTATATCAAATACAAAGTGGGCCAAATCCATAGTGTCCCCAAGATAATGTACCTAGCCTTATCCTTATATTATAGACCGTTTTGGCTCTTTACTCGAACTTGATTCACTTTTATGTCTCCACATATAGTTCAAGTATTCATGTAATACTCAAGGGTTCTTAGTTTATCAGATTTAGGGTTTTTAAGTGCAATTCACATATTCAATAACATCTTTACTGAATAAACCTCAATAACAACTTTATTACAAAATAGAATATGTTCATTGTTCATAAACTACGAGTTTTAGGACATAAAACTCAACATCAAATTCATACTCAATGATCATACCATTGATTTAACCGATATTACTAACCAATTGTTCATTTAAATGTTAATTAATTCTCAAGCATTTATTAATTGTCTCCTTTTTAGAGAAGATAAATTAATATTTGTAATTTGAGGTGTCTTAGGAAACTCTTCCTTAGATTTCCTTAACTTCACTTTAGAATGATACTTTATCATTCTTTCTGAAGTTAATGTATCGAACATTAGACAAAATTGTAAATATAAAATGCTTGAACCAAACTTAATATTATGTCCTGAAAATCTCTATTTAGACATCTAACATACTAAATCATTTTAAATCATCCATTTGAAATTGGTTAGGTAGTCAAACTTTTATATTAAAAATTTACTTCATTCATAATGAGTAACAAGGCACATCAATATAAAATATGAAAAATAATCCACTTGGCATTTAATAATTATCATGTCAGTACAAGAATATTATTATTTATTCAAAGTCCTGGGTTATGATACATTTATCAAATCCTTTATTTTCAAATATTCTAATTGTGTAATTCATTCTCAAATGAACATGTACAATATTGCAAACCCTTTGCAATTCAATCTTTAAGAATTTTCTTGATTTGCATAGATGCATAACTTATTTTCTTAAAATAATTATTTCATTTTAAATAGCTCACATGCAACAATAAATCGAATAATGCATAATGACTCTATCAAAGCAACAAGTAAGAAAATTGATTCACAGTTTAATTTCTTTACCAATTGCGATGTTGGTTTTCACCGTCTACCAAGAATCTCATTTTAAAGATCTGTATCTTCAAATTCTACACTTTTATGTCTCCTTTTGTATATCCATTCATATTCTATGGGTTTTATCCCATCTAGAAAATCTACAAATGTAGTATGAGATGAGAAACACATACTTTATCTCATGATTCATGACTTTGATATAAGCTACTTGTCAATTTCCTTCAATTCTTGTCATCTAATATGACAACTTTGACTGTCATAAAGTATTGTAAAGGTAGAGTCATCTCATAACTCTTCCACTACATTGAAGAATAATGAATCTTCAACTTGTCATCTAAAATGACAACGTTGACGTCGAGTAAGTCTCTATAAAGGTTGAGTTATCTCGTAACTCTCCCACTATGGTAAAGACTTATCTAGTTGACAATTAGGATTTAGTTCAATTCCAAAGTATATTTAAATGGTAAACAACATTTGTTAATAATTAAGCGGTTTTACTTGGAATCCTTTCATCAACACTATTGATAGAGAGAATTTTTCCGTCACCCAAAAACCTCTACTAATCAAATAATATTTATAATTCACCAAACCAACTACTTATACTACTAGATACCACAAAAAACAAGTCTGGGGTCAAACCACAGGGAGCCTATGATAAAATTTCTCTAAGCTCAATTAGCCTTTGGAAAGCAATAAAAACAGAAGTTTTGGTTGCTTGGTTTGACCGGAAAGCTAATGGGGAAATTTAAAGTACGAAAAGTAAAATAGATTGAGAAAGAGAGAGAATGAACACGAGATTACCTTCGTCAATTTAGAGACCGTTGGGCTATCTATGAATCCATTCAACGATTAATCATGTAAACATCCATCGATTAGTTATTTCTCATTAATTGAAGGTAGGGAAAGCCTGATAAACTCCTTATGGAAAACCAATGTGATGTTGATTCCTATATTAACTAAGTGTGTCACGTAAACTTATTTACTTAGTTAATCACATTAAGCTCTTAGATTGATTAGGACATTAAGCCATATTGGCCTACTCTAACCAATTGCATTTTCAATCTTTAGGTTTCGTTATCTTTTAGGTGATCCTAGAAGTCTAGCAATTGAACCATAACTATAATTAAAACTTATTGCTACTGAAATTAAGCATGCTTTGGATGCAATTATGGACACCTAAAGCATACATAGCATGGGCGAATGAACATACGAGTATAAGTGATTAAGTTGTCAATTTAATCTACCAATATGCTCATTCTATAAATTAAAAAAAATATAGGAAAACAATGAAACAGAAAATACCAAGCATAATACATCAAAATCTTAAAAAAAATCATAGAAAAGGCCTACCAAACCTCAAAATCGATGTTTAAGCCTTCAACCATTCATCGAATCCGAATCTAAATGCCAAGATATATAATTAAATCTCAAAATACAAAGTAATCTCATGAGTTTTGGCCAAAATGGCAAAAATGGGAAAAACCGAGTTAGACCTCTCAACATCGGCCGAACTCCCCTCCCTCCTCAACCTAAGGTGAAAAGAATTCTTTTTATACCAATAGCGCAGCATCACAACGTTGAGGAGAGCGTTACAACGCTCTTATCAAAGGTTAGCTCTTAAGTATTGCGACAACCAATGTTATGCTGTCCACTTTGCCAAGTGTGTACGCGTTTGCTTCATGTCCGTCAAAATCTGGAGCATTGCAATGATTCACTACAGTGTCACAACGTTGCGTGAAACCCATGCTACTGCCTTCCAATATAAACGACATCATAAAGAGGAATGCTGTGACGCTCTCAACAGGGGGTATTTTGATCAATTCATGTCCTTGAAGCTCTGAATGTTCCATTTCACTTTCGATAGCTCTAAATTAATCCCAAATGGCTCGTAATGGTCAATTCTATCTCCTAAGTGCTCGAAAGCTGTAAAAGCACTAAATAAACACATTAAACATAAGAATGACCTTGAATTAAGTTAGGAAAAATATCACTTTTATGGGGCTATCAAACACCCCCAACTTGATTCTTGATCGTCCTCGAGCATGGTAGAGTCACACATTCATATGCAATGTGTATGTATATATGTACGTATGTATGTATGTATGATTACAATCAATCAATGAATGAGTCTAAAACCTTACTAATTGAACCCATACATCTTATCGTTACTCTAGTGTCAACAATCTCCTATGATAAGATTTACAATAAAAAATAAAATATGATTACAATCAATCAATGAAGTACATTTTAAGAATGATTCTAAACCTATTCATGCATGAATGAGTCTAAAACCTTACTAATTGAACCCATACATCTTGGAGTGATTTTATATAGCTCTCAATCCGTTTTCCTCTACTCTGGTTCAAGCACCAACCTTAAAACATCAAAGCATAAAAAATAGTAATATATCAATTTAGGTACCTAAAATAAAATTCTAAGGGCCCTACACTTGCATCACTTTTACCTAGGGCACTAGCTTTCACAATTCATTGCAAGGAATTGTACCTACTCTTTTCTTGAGGGTGTCTTAATTGATCAAAGCGAGGGCAACTCTTTTTACCTTTAGTCATGCATACACATTACAAGTCTATATATATTTTTTCAAATTGTTTTTCTCTCTTTTTGATATTCTTTTCGCTTCAAGAGAATCTTTTTAGTAGGCATATACTCACATTTTTTCTTCCTCATTATTATATTATGACCTAATATGCAAGACATTCTCTAATTGGTGGACCTTTCGGAGTGACAACAAAAATATAAGCCAAATAATACAACTCTAGGTGTGCAAGATCTAACTACGTAAGAACAAGTACTTAAAGATGCATAAGAGATAAGAAAATTTTTTAAATGGCTAAAAATCATGATCATGCTCTTGAAAAACCATCTCATACAAATCTAGTCACACAAAGGGTGCATACTCAAATCATCATCATAACAAACCCAACAAACAAGCAAGCAAGCATATCAAGCATACAAACATAGTCTGAGTATGGCGCTCAAGGACTCCAGTAGATCACAGATACTCCACCCCCAATGTAAAATGATACATTGTCCCCAATGTATCTCTTATCTAAGCCTAATGAAATAAAAAGAGTCAAGAAAACAAGAAACCTCCCCTGATAATGTTCACGTGCATAGGATGGTGGTAAGAGAGACTTCATTTGATCTTCTTTATCTCTTAGTATCAAGGAGAGGAACCTATAAAAGAAAAACAAAAAGATAAACTATGAAAGTAATAAAAGAAAACAAGTAAAATTTGACACCTAGCTGCCTCCAGGAAACACAATTTTTTAACGTTGGTTGCTTGACGTTGTTTCCCTGTCAAGGTAGATAAAAATGCTCATATTTATTAGGCCTTTTCTTCCTTGAATCCATGAAGCTGCTTAATGGAAGCGAGCTTTTGAAACATTCAAGGACTCTAGAGACAACTGACTCAACTGACTTTTGGAAAATAAAGTGCGGACTCAACTGACTCAACTAACTCAACAGAAAATAAATACTTGGAACCGTGAGGAAAAGAAGAGAAATATTAAAAAATAAAAGAGATACTAGAGAGAAGAACAGGATGAGGCTTTGCAGCCTCTAACTCTATCACTTGGGGCTCTTCGAGATGAAGCTCAGGCTCATACTTAACCTCACATACTTATTCTAGGCACGGTGATAGCACTAAAAAATAGCTAGTTTTCTAATCCTAATTCTATCTATTACAATTCTTATGCATAAATGTTCATTTTATAGGTAAAATAATTCTGGGGCCAAAGGAGTCACTTAGGAGAAAAATGTCTCAAATTGGTGTCAAAATGAAGCCTAGAATCAATAAAACCAAAGAAATCACCAAAGTTATGAAAATTCCACTCAATTTAAGCACCTGACAGAGCAAGTAGTGTTACAACCCTACCTCAACACTCTTGTGCAATGCTCAAAGGACGATGAAACAGGACAGCGTCATAACGCTACGAATTTTGACGGAATACTAAGCTTTCGTGCATGCGTGCTTTGTCACAATCCAGTGTCACACCATAGTTGCAACTTGCTTCAACACTTGAGGTCTGAAGTTGAAAATAGAGTTGCAATGCTATTCTCGGTGTTGCAACACTACACCCTTGATATAAAAGAAAAATTTCACCATTTCAACTGGGTGATCAGAACACAACTCGATTTTCTCTCAAATTTTTTACCTTTCGGCATTTTTTTTTTCAATTTTTCCTTACCTTTGATAAATCCATGCTATTCCTTGATCAAATCTTGAAGGAAATGAAACACTAAGGTAAGTAATCTAGTTTAGTTTAGGTTAGATTCTTAATTTTCTTTGTATGAGGCTGAATTTTCAATAATTTCTCATGTAATTTCTTGTAATTCTATAATAGTTGTTGAAATTGATTCTTCAATGAGAAATAAATTCAATGCATTGGATTTAAGAATTTTTGGCCAACTTTATTTTATTCAATGAATGCTTTAATAGCATGTCTATGTGCTTAATTTCTTAGCGCAACCATAACTAAAAACTGCAAATGCATGAGTTTAGGTTATTGAGATTAATCTTGTTCACAATTATGTATGCTTAGTAATTCAAGAACAATTGGGTTAGTAACCTAGACTTTTCAAACTATTAATCCAATATTAGTCAAGAATTGTTCTTTCTTAATGCAAATGAATAATTAATTAGGTCACTATCGGTTCTTTTTAATGAGTAATTTAGGTTTGATTAATTGTTTAATCAAAAAAATTTGGTTATACACAACTATGTTTTTAAGGTATATAGATTTAAGTAAATAACTAGCAAGAATATTCATTTTCTTAAATTCTTATGATTACCAAGAAAAATTAAGAGGAAACCTAACTAAACTAGATCAATAAAATTGAGTTCCCGCCTTTACACTCTCTCACGTTTTTGTCAATTTCACAAAAAAAAACCCCTCTCGGTTACCACTCAAATTCAAAATTACGTTAAACAATCATTAGATTCTATGTGAACAATCCCTTTCTTGACATCTATACTATATGTTAGTGTAGGTTGTTAGATTGGAGTTACAAATTTATTTGGTCCTTGGAAGTGTGGCAATGACACACATTCCCAAACTCGATCACACGATTAAGGGGTACTATAAACCCCATACTCCATTTTTCCTATTAAAGTGTATAATGGGCATGCTAAGCAAAGAATAAAGTTATGTTAAAGTTAAGTTGTGAAAGGAAGTAAAGAAAGTAGGAAGATGGAGGAAGAAAATTCTAAGTATTGGAAACACCTAGTCTCGGGTGAGTTTTAGATAGTTTAGCAAGTGAAAAATTGGCTAAGTATAGAAGCCAAGAGAAGGCATGCGTTAGTGTTGGGAAGCATTGACGCATGAGGTTGTGTGTAGCAACCAAGGCTTATAAAGGTTGTGTGATGCTAAGTGTTGAAGCCAAGGACAAACCATGCGTTGGAGCTAAGGATGAACGCATGAGTTGATGGATCTTTCATGATGTGTTGACAAGGCATGTGGTAGCCAAAAGGCTTGCGAGGATAGTGAGCTTGTGGGAAAGGTAGGCTGGGCGTTGGAGCAAGGACAGACGTTAAGCCTAACGCACACGTACAAGGGATGTGCTAAGGCTTGCGTGATCATGCAACAAAGAGGACCCATCATGCAATGAGTAAGCCAGGCACGAGCGAGGAAGCGTTCGATTACACACGAGCAAGGCACTGGGCATGGAGGTGTTGCGTGAGGGTGATTGCATAGGTGCAGGACTGCATGATAGATGCTCAACGATAGGTATTGAGCGCTAGACAATGGGGTATGTGATATGCGCAGGGTTAGACGATGCGCGCAAGGCTGAGCGTTGAGGCTAAGAATGTGCGCTGATCCGTGTGCGGTGTTGAGCACAAGGCCTTGAAACTCGATGCATGAAAAAGCTATGTGATGGAGTGAGTAAGTATACGATGACATATGCGATCACACTGGAAGGCTGTACAATTGCTTGGGAACAGTTGGCAGTCTTAACGCAAGGTACATAAGGCACGCGATGCTCGGTGGTTGAGCGTTGAGGAAGGCTTAACACTGGGTTGATATGTTAAGGCTTTAAGTCATGCATTGGCCTAGGAATATGAAACCAAAGGAGGGATGCGATAGACTCAAAGTGAGTTATGCGTTGGCCAAGTTGGGTGATGAATTGTGTGAAGGAGGCATGCGGCCATGTGGTTATAAGCGTTGACTTGAGAATTGATCCTTGCATTGATGAGCAAGAGGAAAGGATCATCCTAGTGATTGATCAATTAAGCCAGTTGTCATGCTCAGGTTTGTTGTTATCTCTTTAAGGATGAGGTGGCAGCTTAATATTGAGGGGTTAACATGCAACTGCTAGTATAAAAGGGAAGCTTGGCTTTGAAGAGAGGGTTTGAGCAATGCAAATGGAGTGATTCTAGAGCCATTTAAACCCTGAGTGTGCCTAGTTGCTGAGGTTCGATTTTCGAAAGGAAATTCCAGAGGAATTGGGCTGGAGATTGAAAAATATGGCTAAAAGTCGAGCTCTCGGGTAAGCTTGAGCCAGTATTAATGATTTGAGGATTCCAACAAAATCATGAGGAATTCTGAGCTGAAAAATTTAGGATAAGCTTGCTAAGAAATTTTAAAGCAAGTTTTTAGAAGAAAGTTCCTTGAGAAAAGATCTGAAAAATTAATTATTTACATTATAATCTGAATCTGGAATCTTGAACAAGCAAACAGTTGCTTGGGTTGAACAAGTAAGTAGCTTGAAGGGCCAGCAGTTGATGTTGAACGCACACGTTGATGGTTAAGTTGCGTGCAAGGGATGTATTGGCCTGGGCACAAGAACGCACTGAGATGCATTAGAATATTCAATGCATGCTGAAGCCGTAAGCGCAAGAGTTATGTGGCTGCAGGCTGTGTAAGCAGGCGCACGAGGTGTAAGGCGTAAGGGGTGCTGAAACATGTAGTGCACGACTGGACAAATGCATGGGACATGCGTTGATATGCCACAATATGGGCGCATGAACTAAACGATTGGTGCAAAGGTTGCTATGCGATGGGCTGTAGGCATGAGCTTGAAGTTTGAATGCATAGGAGGCTTGAACGCCTAAGGCATGACATGGACGCATGGTGAAGAAGTTGTTGCCTAGTCAAGTTAAAGCTTGAGAATTTGGCTAAGTACTCAATGCCTATTGGTGCTGGGTGTTGGAGGGTTGACATCAAAGACTATGAGTGACTCTAAATGTTTTCTAAAAGCTTTATGAATGATTGTTCAACTTATGTTTATTGAACATACTTATATGATGTTTACTATGCATTGACTGTGATGTGTGAAAGAATGGCTAAGTGATTCACTAGCCATAAATAGGCGATAGCCCTAGATGTTATTGTTGAGATTGGTGTCCTAATTCTCCAGAGTCTCGTAATTTGTAATATATACATTGTTATGAATAAAATAAGAGTTATTCCATTTTGACATTTACTCATATCCAATAAACAAAGCTCCATGATTATCGTATGTAAACTTAAGCATGTATATGAGATATATAAGTAAATCACGCCTTAAGTGATAACCTAAATAGATATGTAGTATAAGGATTAAGGTGGGATACCTGATCCTGGTGACACTATGGATACGACTCGCCTTGTAAAGATTTGCAAGTGTTGTAAACTACTACAGATGGTAGATCCTGACCATTCATGTGGAGACATGCGAGCGGGGGTATCCTATATAAAGAGTTTGTATAAGACCGAATCACGAGATGATTCGTCTCTGTATATAACGTTGTTGATACTGGAGACTTACATTTTACCTAAACGACCATGCGTCCAACATGGGCCTTCATGCGTCCAATATGGGCCTTAACTTCAACGCATAGCTTGTCCTTGGTTCAACACAACTTCATGCGTCTCATCTTCCCAACACCAATGCATAGCCTACTCTTGGTTTTTATACTTAGCCAATTTTTCACTTACTAAGGCCAACAAAAGCCAATCGAGAGTCCTATTTCCACACTTTAGAATTTCTTCTTCCTTTTTCTCTAACCTTCTTCCTACAACATAAAATTAACTTATACCTTTTTATTTCCCTAATTACTCACTTAAGTAGGGAAAATAGGATTCGGGTTTCACAATTCACATAGATCTATTTAAGAAATTTGGTAGTTTCATCAGAGGTATAATACTAAAACCCTTATAGTTTGAAAACTATGAACATGCATGTTTTTCCTTTAAAATTGATGTAGTTAGAGTGCTTAGATCCTTTATAGCTTCTGTTTATTGAATGTGAACTTCATCAATTGGTATAAGAGCATGTTTTAAGCAATCAATTTACATTAATTTTAGCATGGTGGGTGTTTTTTCATGAGTTGCATGAAATGGTTGCCGAAATGGATTTTTATGGTTTTGGCATCTAAATTTCTGTTCATTTGTAAGTAATTTGTAATTGGCTCTTTGTTTATGGACCTTAATATGTGATTAAGAGTCTGTAAATTTATTAGTCATTAGAGTTGCAATTAGATTGTAATTGAAGGAAATCCAAAGCAAGCTCAACTGCAGAATTCAGAAATTGAAGCTTCTATGAGACAACATTGCAATGCTACTCTTACAGTGTTGCAACGTTGTTCTTCAACCAACCTAGAAATGGAAAACAAAACTCATGACATTGCAATGCTGGGATAAAGCATTGCGACACTGTCCACTTAACCCAGTTCGCGCGCGCGCCTCAGATGACCAGTAGTTCAATAGAACTGGTTTGACTGGTTCAAGCCTTAGTGGTCCCGTTCAACTTGATTTTGACTGGTTCAATCCTTTTTAAAGTCTTGGAGTTTCGGTTCGGTTGGATTTGAGTGGTTCAGAGGCTTTGGAAGCTGTTTTCTATTTATTAATGTAATATTTAGGTTATTTGCTTGTTAAGATGCCAAAACCAGTAAATTTCAATGTGTGTTTAATTATTTATGCATTATGAATGTATGTATAATTAAATTTGATCTCGTATATGCATAAAGTATGTCATGTAGATTTAAAATCTCACCATAGGAAGCATGTATTATGCATTGAAAGTATGTTATAATATGTTATAATATATAGTATGCATGATTTAGGGTTTCATGATTTTAATATAATTGTTATATTGAAATATGGAATGCTTGGTGAATATAGCATGTCTATAGTTTTATAAAGTGTTATAAAATGGATTAGACATTTAAAATCTATTGCAAAGATAAGCAGCATGCTCATTTAGAATTAACAAATAACAACTTATTTTAATAGTTAAAATAGGTCATTATCTTGTAAAACTATGGTTACAAACTCAAATCGGTCTATATCCTGTCTAAGGCTGGAGGTACTTAAGTTGACGGTTTATGAAACACCTGCTACCTAGGGATTATAGCTGAATTATTGAACGTTGTTAAACCGGTTCTTTAAGCATGTGTGAGTGGTGTGAGTTAATAAAATGATTTTATAACTTGAACATCGTAAGTTAAAATCAAAATATAATCGTTATACTTGGATAAATCACCTAGACTTAGGATTGCTTTTTAGCCGGAATATACTTAAGTAAAAGAAATTACCCAAATAAATTAAAACACTTCAGTGGGAGATTAATAATATATACGAATATTATTTTAGCTCTCGCGTCCCTAAGAGTTCACATCGGAGATCCATGCTCGACTTCGTGTCGCTTTTACCGCGACTACTTCATTCGGAAAGTGTCTACATAGGTCAATAACAAGGTGAATAAGGGAAGTAGTTCATAGTAAGTAGGTGCAGAAAATGTGTCGACATATCCTACGGTCTCTTCCATTAGTTTGAACTGTAAGATTTTTATATTGCACGTGCTGTCGTTTTTTAGGCGGCATTAGCTAGTTATTTTTCTGTGATTATCCCTTCAGAGGGTTGTAACATAGGATTCGAAACAACTCAAACTTCAGAAATGAATAGGGTTTCTTAGTTCCATCTTGAACATTATCTTCTAATTTGGGGGCTTGTCCATACCATTCTATGAAATATGAAAATGAAGGGTCACACTTCAAGAGTTACTAAGTGTTAGTAAGTTCTTGACCAAAAACAGTAACTAAATAACTAATAGAATAAAGAGTTATTCTGGAGTTAGTATTAGTCAAGAATATCTTGCTTCAGTGAAGGAGTATTTGAATAGTCCCTTGGTAGCATCTATTCTAACTCACTAAAGTATTGTTGCAAATAAAAAAAGAAATATGAGTACTTTATTACTTTTGCTAAAATTGGATTTAGATGTAATTTTTCTAATAGATTTTGTTTATGTTTCAGTATGTCAAACTCATAGCTTCTGATAAATTCAATGGCAAGGGTTCTCGAACTGAAAATCAAACATAAATACAATACTAGTTATTGAAGATGTTAGAATGTATCAGCAATAGCGGAAGCAACAAGGATAAATAATAAACACTCTAATTCATTAATTTCGGCAGTAACTAAAGCATGCTCATATTAAAACAAGAGGGTTTCAAGCCGTACCTTTGTAGAACTTCTTCAACTCTTGATTCTCAGTTGCAAACTTCTCCAAATCTTAGTGTAGACCACCTCAAGATCTTCCCCACTATTCTCTTGGAGCTTTAGATTGAGTTGTGGGACTCAAAATAAGTTTGAATGAAAGGAATTTGGAGAAGAGCTCACTACTTCAACCCACTTGAAGAACACCTTCTTCAACACGAATTTTCAGCAAAAATTCTATAGATGCATACCTCAATTCCACTCCAATCTTCTCAATATATTGCAGGCTATCATGCAAAGAAGATGACTGCATGAGGTGCAGCTCATGCTTGGAGTTATTGAAGCCAAAGTTAGTGGGTTTTGTGTGAGCTACTTGAAAGTGTAGTGGAAAAAACAAAAAATCCATTTTTGTGTTTTTCTAACTTTTTTCAATTTTCAAATTTGATTTCAAAAATCAATTTGATTTAAAAAATAAAAAATATTATTAATTTTATAAAATTAATTTCATAAATTTATTTTCTTAATAAAATTAATAAAAAATTATTTAAACAATTTAAATAATTATAATTAATTTAATATCAAATATTAAATTAATTTTACACAAATCCACCTTCATATATTTAAATCATATTTAAATATTAATTCTCCAATTTCGTTTAATTCTTAAAATTAAACGTGTAATTACATCTCATATAATTACTAATTCCTTTAATTCTAATTTGAACGTTTCAGATTAACTTATTATGCTACTCTAAAGCTAATTTGTTTACGAGCTAGTGAAGGACCTCGTGGACCTACAAATCATGGGCTCCAACGATCCGAGATTAATTGGCTAAACTCATTACACCGAATTAACCCTCATTCGTTAACTAATGGGTCACTCTACTAAAGCTCATAGTTGCACTCTTCTCACTGTAGATATATTATGTTCACATGATTTAACCATGATTAGTAAGTCGACTCTTCATAGGTTGTTCGTAATAACGGTTAGGTCAAGTGTCTGTTTTACCCCCGAGATTATGTCTTGTTCCTTAAGTTCCTACAGATCCTTTAATGAACAACTGGTTTGTTATCCAGTCACTAAACCAAAACTCTCTCCCCAGTGAGGGGGCGGGGCCCCTTGTTCAAGACTTAGATTCAGTACTTGAGAGAACAACCTTTCTCCTATCCCTAAATCGAGTAGGCCTGAATTCCATCTTGCACCCTATGTCTCCAGCTATATATTTAGTTTTACTCCTGAAATGGGAGGCTTATTGAGTCGGCGCTGTTGAGCCAACCCTCACCTATGCAAATCTAAGGATAATCCCGAATAAACAGGTATTCATAGTTAGCTCAAGATTAAGATCGAGTTACCTAGGTCATCTAAGTGAAATAGTCAGTATTATACAGTAAATAGCGTTATAAAGTAAAAGTGACTTATTTCTCGGTCCTATCTTATGCAAACTCATTGCATAGAATGCCCCCATTCCTCATGTCATAACATATACAAATTAGGATCACTTTATTTGTAGCACTTTACAACTCTTTGTAACAACTACAGAGTAGGTCGCATCCAATAGTGTTACCAGAATAAGGTACCCAATCTTAATCATGTACTATAGATTGTTTTTGCTATTTACTCGAACTTGATCCATTTTTATGTCTCTACATAAAGTTCAAATATTCATATAATAGCCACGGATATTAGTTTATTAGATTTGGCCTTTTATGTATACAATTTATAAAATCAATAATAAGTTTATTGATTATAAAAAATGTTTATCTTTTTACAAACTGCGAGTTTTAGAACATAAAACTCAATAGATGATCTGAGGTTCGTTTTAATGGAGGAACGTCCTCCTCTTCCCAGTTCAAATGCAAACCGAAGTGTTCGTGATGCTTATGAAAGATGGGTTAGGGCTAATGAAAAAGACTTGAGCCTACATTTTGGCAAGTATATCTGATGTGCTTACTAAAAGCTTGAATCGATGGTCATCGCTCGGGAGATTATAAAGTCGTTACAAGGGATGTTTGGACAACCTTTCTCATCAGTACAATATGATGCTATAAAATATGTTTACAATTCCCGCATGAAAGAAGGGACCTTTGTTAGGGAACACGTCCTAGACATGATGGTCCATTTTAATGTTGCAGAAGCAAATGGCATTGTCATGGACGAGAAAGTCAAGTTAGATGATCATGGAACCTCTTCGAAAGAGTTACTTGACCTTTCACACAAATGATGTGATGAATAAGATCGAATATAATTTGACAACTCTTTTAAATGAACTCCAGACATACCAATCATTGATGAAAAATAAAAATCAAGAAAGGGAAGAAAATGTTGTTACCCAAAAGAAGTTTCAGAAAGGATCAACATCCGGTACGAAACCTTCTGAAAAGAAGTTTGGTTCTTTAAAGGATAAGAGTATCCAAATGAAGAAAAAGGGAAAAAGAAAGAAGAATGCTCCTGCTAAAAAGAGCAAGACAAAAGTTGCAAAAGGAAAATGTTTCCACTGTAACAAGGATGGGTATTGGAAACGAAATTGCCCAAAATATCTTGCAAAAAAGAAAGTTGAGAAGGAAAACCAAGGTAAACATTAATCAATTTAGAGATTGAAATTGCCTAAACACGAAAATTTAAAGTACAAAATGTAAGATAGAATAAGAAAGAGAGAGAATAGACACGAGATTACCTTCATCGTTTTAGAGACAGTTAGGCTATCTATGACATATGAACATTCATGGATTAACTATTTCCCAAGTCTAATCAAATGTAGGAAAATCTCGACAAACTCCCTATTGAAAACCAACATGATGCTGATTCCTAAAATAACTACGTGTGTCAAATAAGCCTATTTACTTAGATAATCGCATTAAGCTTTTGGATTGATTAAGACACTAAGCTAGATTGGCTTACTCTAACCTAATGCATTTCCAATCTAGGTTACGTTATCTTTTAAGTGATCCTAGAAGTCTAGCAATCGAGCCATAACTATACTAAAACTAATGATACTAAACGAACATATGAGTATAAGTGATTCAATCGTCAATTTAATCTAGCAATATGCTTATTCTTGAAATTTAAAAAAAAGAAAGAAAAATAGTAAGGAATAGAAAAGACCGAGCAAAATACATCAAAATCTCATTAAATTCATAGAAAACGTCCAACAAACCTCAAAATCGACGTTTGGGCCTTCAACCGTTCATCGAATCCGAATCCCAATGTCAAGATATATAACTAAATCTCAAAATACAAAATAATCTCATGAGTTTTGGCAAAAAAATAGCTAAAACTGAGCTTGGAGCTCAAAATCGGCCTAACTGTAGGGATAACAGCCTTAACGCAGCGGAAGAACCAAGTCTCACTCAAAATTAATCTAGAATCCAAAAATACCAGTACACTAGCAAAACATATAGTTTAAAGCAGAGATATAAAAAATCTCAACCTTCTATAAAACCTAGGTTAAGCATGCTTTACATTTATGGAAATTTAATTTTATAGAGAAAGAAAAACGTCCCATATTCTCGTTGACGACCCAAATGAAAACCTCATTTTTCCTTGGATGGAATTTACGAACACCAGCACTTAGGAACATCCCTATTCTTTGAAAAATTGGGACTATTGGTTTGTGGGAACCAATCTAAAATTTTTGAAAAGAAAAATACCAAAATACTATGATTGTCTTGAGATAATTTTAGAGAGAGTTTTCTTTCTTCCACCAGTAACTTTTTGTAAAAGAAAAAAAAACTTCTTCCTTCTCTAGGTCTATTTAGGTGTGAGATCCTAAACGTGGGTAGTGATCACGTTCTTTCTGATAACTCCCACATATGAGAGTTATTACTATTTAATTTAATAAATCAAAATAAATAAATAATAATTAATTAATTAAATCATATTCAATTAATAAATTCATTTAAATCATATTTAAATGAACATCTCTCACATAACCTATAGAATTAATTTACTTTGTTAAATTAAATTACAATTAATTAATCTTCCAATTAATTAATTACTAAGTTAAATATCACATATTTAATTTAATCTACATTTGAATCATATTCAGTTGTATTTCTCTCATAACCTATAATTTTAATGTGCATTTAATATACATTAATTTTAACCTATAGTTTTAATATGAATCCACTTCGTATTAAATTAATATTTGAAGTTCTTCAAATATTTAATTCTCTCATAAATTAATTTTGAATCATATCCAAAATTAAATTTATATTATAAAGTTTAATTAAACTATAAACTTTATATTACAATGTATCATTATACATTATATTATTTCCCTAAGTGAATTTAAACATTTCAAACTCTATTCAAGACATAATTACCTTAATACACTTTATGAGTTAGGAAGGAGACCTATTGGACCTACAAATAAGAAGTTCCAATGATATGAGATTAATTGGCTAAACTTATTAACCACATTAATCAATATTCGTTAACTGTAGGTACACTCCACTAAAGACCCACACCTGTAGTCTTCTCATTGTAGATATATTTTTGTGTCCACGGATATAAACCAATAGCAATTAGTCAAAATTATCATTTTATTCATGAATTACTTCTATATCCTTAAGTACCAGTACTCCTCTAATGAATAACCTGTTTATGGTCAACTATTAAACAGAAACCCGTCTTGAGCTAGTGAGAGGGTAGGGTTCTTTGTTCAAGTCTCGGAGACACCACTTAAGGAACACTCATCTACTTATCCTATAGTTAGGAAGAAGTAAAATCCATCTTATATTATTATGTTCCTAGCTCCCTGATTGGTATTGTCACCAAAATGGTAGGCATATTGAGTCAAGGAATTGGCCACTCTCACCCATACAAATCAAAGGACAATCCCTCGTGAATAGGAGTTCATAATACACTCAGGATTAAAACTAAGTTGCCTATGACGTTCTCTTTAAATGGAAAGCTAACTAGTCAATGTAGTTATATCTAGTGGTTACTATTTCATGGTTTGGTCTTATGCAAACTCATTGCATAGGATATCCCCACTCGCATATCACCTACACGAATGCGTTGGATCATTGCATTTATATCAAATACAAAGTGGGTTGTATCCATAGTGTCATCAGGATAAGTACCTAACCTTATCCCTATACATAGACTCTTTAGGCCGTATCTTAAACATTGATCCCCTTATGTCTTCACATATAGTTCAAGACTAATAAGATAGCCTAAGATATTAGTTTATTAGATATAGGGTTATTAAGACAAAAAAAATACAATACAATCAATAACACTTGTTGAAATAACAACGATAACTCTTTATTGATACAGTTAATTATTTATATTTTTTTATCTACGATTTTTAGGGCATAAAACCCAACACTAACTCCCCTCTCTCCTCTACCTAAAGTGGAAAGAATTCTTTTTTTATACCAATAGTGTAGCGTCACAACGTTGAGGAGAGCATTGCAATGCTCTTATTGAAGCATAGCCCTCAAGCGTTATGACGACCAATGTTATGCTATCCACTTTGCCAGGCGTGTGCGTGTTTGCTCCGTGTCCATCAAAATCCAGAGTATTACAACACTCTAATGCAGCGTCGCTATGTGAAACCCTTGCTACTACCTTCCAGCGTAAAGGGGAGCGTAACGACGCTCTCTCCAAGGGTATTTTGGTCATTCTGGTTGTTTGATTTCACTTTTGATAGCTCCAAACTAACCTTAAATGGCTCGTAATGATAAATTCTACTTCCTAAGCACCCAAAATCTGTAAAAACACTAAATAAACATATTCAACTTAGTAACAACCTTGAAATAAGCTAGGAAAAATAGCACTTTTATGGTGTTATCAACTATTTAACCTTTTTATAGGTTTACAACCCTTTTTGTTGGTCATTCCTAATAAAAACAGTATTTTTCATACAAATAAATTATTTTATTTGGTATTGTTCAAAAGATCATTTTAATAGTCCTCGAGGACAACCTACATTTTGGCATATCTTTGAACATCTATATTCTTTTTGGGTTTGTTTCAACTAAAGTGTCTTAACATACCCAAATATTGAAATGTCATAAACTAGTATTGCGACACTTCTATAGTCCAAAATTGTTTCTCAAATAGTTTTGGAGAAATGATGTTCATAGTATAATCTCTATTGTATGTCCTAACTAAAGCCTAGCAACAGTGTGTAACATTTGTAAATGATGGGATCATGTCTAACAAAGTACTTATCATTAATTTGATCAGGTCTAACAAGGTCAAATCTCTCCTATTACTTCACAATTTTACCCAAATTGTATCTAATACTTGAGTTGGGATATAATCTCATCCCTTTCAATAGGTGTAGTATAAAAGACTCATGTACAAACTTTTAATGTCTTGATAGACATACCTAATTGATTTAAATTTTAGTCTAATTTCTTTTGAACATTTCAAAGAAAATGAGACTTAAGTTGCATTAGATGAAGATAAAATATTCATCAATCACATTGATTACATATTTATGATGTCATACTTACTTTAATATTCACTAGACTACTTGGATCAAAATGTGTAGGCCTAACAAGTTCTTTGGCTATGTCACCTTACTAATAAAATCCAATGACTATCTTGCATGAAAGACAAGATCTTTAAACAGGTAAAGTAATTTAACTCTAACATTTAGAAAATTACCTATAATAGTCATTAAATTGAATATCAACTTTAATTACCAAAGACAAGTATACCTTTAGGATAATAGAATTTGTCTTTTTGTTCTAAATTCATTATTCCTTAATCTCTTAGTGTAGTATTTGTATGTGTAAGACAAGTATACCTTTAGGATAATAGAATTTGTCTTTTTGTTCTAGATTCATTATTCCTTAATCTCTTAGTGTAGTATTTGTATGTGTTAACATTCTAACATATTAATTTTACTTATTTAAAGTTGAACATATTTTCAAACAATTTTTGAAAACATGCTTTATTACTGAAATCATTCATACTTTATGAATTAAGTAGTAATAAAGACTTGAGAAATTGAATTTCTCACATGGTGATAAAAACACCATTTTCTCAGTATAAATAAGTAAATGTCATTTTAATGTCTCCCACCACATTAATTGAGATAAGCTTCCTGTTGCCAACGTTTAGAAGTTATTCTACATTATTAAGTATTCTCTAAGAAATATAATTTTAACTATATAGAAAAATTTGATAGTGAATCTTTAATCAACTATCAGAGTGCAAATCTTTATTCTCCACCAAGAGTTCAGTAAATCAAATTTACTTTTGTTCTTATTTTTCTTTCGTTTTTAGGTATTTCTAAAATGCCTCATGGTATGACTTCTCAAGCTAATTTGGAAACAATTTACTCATTGACTTTAGTCACAAAAACTATTTTCTTGGAGTTACTAAATATTGAGATCATCTAGCTTTTATCGACTCCAACATATGTTCTTATCAAGTCTTTTATCTTCTAATAAAGATATGCAATATGTTCAAATTGGCTCCAATATTGGTCATCTTAACGTCTTTTTGTTTCAAATATTTCATTTGAATGCTTGTACACTCGAGTCCTACCAAACAATCGAATTAAACATATTAAGTGGCTTAACAACCCCGAGTTAAGTAGAGGAAAATAACACGTTTTTGGTGCTATCAGTGACCTCTTGGGCTGAGATGAAGAAAAAATTCTTAGAAAAATTCTTTCCTACCTCCAGAGCTATAAAGATCATGAGGGAGATTTATGGCATCACCCAGTTTGGAGGGAAGACTCTATACAAGTATTGGGAGCACTTCAAGCATCTGTATGACAGTTCCACATCACTAGATCTCTGATGCGCTCTTAATATAGTACTTCTATGAAGAGCTTGTCTACAATAATAGGAATACCATTGATACAGCTATAAGAGGAGCCCTAATTAATAAGACCATTTTAGAGGCTACCCATCTCCACCATAATGGCAAATGCCCAGCAGTTTGGAACGCGAGATTGTTGTCTTCTTCATCTTCGTAAGAGGTAAGTGAACTTAAAGCTGACATTGTTGAATTATATAGAAACAAGTTTGTTCTGCAAAGGCTCAACAAGCTCAAGAGCCCGTAGCAGAGGTGAACTATGCTGGGAATCAGCAAGGTGAACAGATGTACAACTACAACTGTTGAGGCAATTAAGGGAACCATGGCCAGAGCAATTTGAGTATGCCCTTAGAGGATATGGTCAAGAGTTTGACAGAGTCCACCTTACAAATCAAAAAAAGCTAGGAGTAGTTCCAACAAACCACTGTCATTCACATGCAGAGTGTGATGACACAGATCTCTCAGCTGGCTAACACAGTCAGTAGGTTGGACATTCAGTATGGGAAGCTTCTTTCTCAACCCGTCTCCAATATGTGTGATGTGAATGTCATCTCTGCTGTAAGCTGCATGAAGAACTCTCCAGCTTCTGATTCATAACTAGTTGAGGTTGTGGATTCTGAGGATTCTGAAGAAAAGATGACTTTCTCTCCAAGAAGACATGAGGTAAGTTTTGATTCACCTCTTGATTTTAATTCTTATGTGCCTATTGCTCCTTTCCCTAGCAGGTTTTCTATTGCTAAGGATGGTGTACACAAGGAGGAAGTGCACTTGATGTAGTCTTCTAGTGACAAGAGCCCTTCTGGAAAGGGCAAGAAAATTTGGGTTGAGGTCCCTGCTGAGGAAAAGAAAGAAGAGATGGTCAAGCAGGAGCTAGCTTTGCCAGGTAAGCTTCCTGTTAAGCATGACAACCCATGTATGTTTTCTATGCCTTGTTTGATAGGCACCAGAAAATTTGAGCATACTATATTAGATTTAGGGTCAGTTATAAATGTCATGCCTACTTTTATTTTCTATGATTTCCAGTCTTATATTCTGCACTCTACTAACATTTTAGTGAAGTTAGCTGACCTGTCTCTGATTAGGCCATTGGGACTAGTTAAGGATGCTTTGGCTAGAGTGAATGACCTATCTTTTCCTACTAAATTTTATATGTTGGATGTGAATGCTTCTTTCCCTTCCTTTGATTTCTCTGTTTTGTTAGGGAGACCATTTCTTAAGATAGCTAAGGTTTTGAACGATATGGAAAAAGGGTTTCTACAAATTGAACAGGGAGGAAAAATTGAAAAAATTTGTATGATCAATTTTCCCACTATCATTAACCCGATCTATTCTAGTACTATAATTTTTCAGGATAGTGGCCAACCTCTTAAGATGGGGTAGGAGATTGGCTTGACAACTTTTGATAAGTGTGGGAGATGAAGTCAAGTGGGGTCGAGCATAATGACCTTAAACAATTGCTCTACCTAGGGCAACTAGGATTTGAATTTTACTGCTCTTAGTATAGGTTTCTTTTTTGTTTGTTAATATTTTTATTAAGCTTAATTCTTTCTATATTTCTTGATCCTTAGGTTTTTGTAGCCGAATGAAAAGATGGAAAGAATTATATTTTTAGATGAGTCGGATGTCACGACCATCCTTGTGCCAAAATTTTAGGAAAGTTTTTTGTTTTCCTTTTATTTTGTCCCTTGTTTTTCATTCTTTATCACATTGGAGGTTAGACTTTAAGTTGGGGGTGGGGGATGTCTATGTTCTGGTTGAAGCCCTTGAGCATTTAAGCTCGAGCTATTTATGTGCATTTAATTGCATGTTTCCTCATTTTTGCTTGGTTTGTTATGATGACTAGTTTATGATGCACTCACTTATTGATTTTTCTTGTATGAGATGGTGTTTGAGATAAGTAATCATGTTTTTTAACCTTCTAAAAAGTTTTTCTTACTTTTCATGCACGCTTAAGTTCTTTGTTTGCATATATTAGGTCTCACATGCTTAGAATTGCATTACTTAGCTTGTATTTTTGTTGTCACTCTGATAGGCTCCACTAATTAGATGATGTCTTGCATGATAGATTGTAATGTAATACTGAGGAGTAAAAATAATTTATATGCATGTTTAAAAAAATCTGCAGATAAAAATGTATTACAATGCAAAGAAATATCATGAAAAAGAAAATGAACTTGTAATGTTGTGGATGACTAGGTGTAGAAAGAGCTACATTTACTATTATTAGTTAAGACAGTCGCAATAAAAGAGTGAGTATTGTCCCTACAGTGATGCGTGAAAGCTAATGCTCCTAGCTAAAATAAATGCAAGTTTAGGGATCCCTGAAGTTTAATTTCAAACATCTGAGTTGACATATTACTACTTTGATATTTTTTTAAGCAATATATAGATAGTGCATAAGTAGGGGGTAAATAAATAGAGATTCATTTAGTGCCATTCCAAGTTACTAGGACTTAATTAGAAGGGATTTGAACTCACTATTGCATGAATAAGTTTAGAATCAATTTTAAATTACGCCTCATTGATTGATTATGAGTTGATTGCATTGTTGAGTGCAAATTAAATTCTAGGAGACTGCTAAAATTTGAGTAACGAACCATGCAATTTGAGTGAGTATATCTTTTATGTGACCATATGCTTTATTATATCTTACTCGAGGACAATCAAGAATTAAGTTGGTGATGTTTAATAGCATTGAAAATATGCTATCTTGTCCCATTTAATTCAAGATTGTTCTTGCATTTTATGTCTCTATTTGATATTTTGTAGGTTTTGAGTACATTAAGGGTAGAACTAGATGTTAGATAGAATAAAGCTAAAATAGGTCAAAACAAAAACTTAATTGCATCAACCAGGAAAGAAAAGACCAAAAAAACAAGCTTTGCACTTACTTACACGGCACCATGGCACTCTATGGTGTTATGCTCAGTGCCATTTATCGAATGCATTGATTTCATGAAAGCACCAGCGCTATGACGCTCTAAAGTCTGGATGTGTGCAGATTTTCATTAGCGCCGTGACATTGTACCCTATCGCCATGGTACCATTGCGATTTTATAAATAGAAAAGTTTGTCACCTAGGTTAATCTCTTTGCAATTTTAGCCGATCCCTATACATTTTCTCTCTACTTTTCTTGTCTCTCTATCCAATACGTGTATCGAAACTCTACTCCGTTGATCGACATGTCAATTATGGGCTAAGGTAACATGTACTAGCTTAGGCATTGAGTAGATTTCCTCATAATTGCACACTTTTGAGATTTTGATCTAGTTTTCTATGAAATCTATATTTTTGACAATTTCTTCTTAGTTTAATGATAAATGATTATATTTTTGCTTATGTTGTGTAATCAATAGCTATGGTCTAATTTGCAATGCATGACATTAAACTGCATATTAATTTGTCATGGCAATATGTTAAAATAGCTTGTAAGTTGTAAACCTATCTCAACGAACATTCACTAATTAATCTAGGGAAGAATTAAATTGAATAGTTGATTTGGCTTTTCCAATTGAATGTTCAACTTAGCGATTTTCTCAATCTTAATGTGATTAGCTAAATTAGTAGGGTGCATTATATCTATAGATTTAGTTAATTTGATAATTTGGACCCTCACGTAGCTTCTCTAGATGATATGGCTAAGCTAGACAATATAGAAATAATTTGATGAATCTGTGATCAAGTTGTAATTTGGGAAATCAACTCAAGGGCCTAGACTAGATATTTTAATTATTCAAATTTATCTCAATTTAATTTACTTTATGCAATTTAGATTCTCTTGCAATAAATAATTCAAACCCTCCCCCCTGGTTACACTCGAGCTATAAACTGGTTGATTAAGAAATTAAAGGGCTCCTTATGTTCGACTCGTGCTGCCACTACTACATTAATTTTATTGAAAATGGTTAAATTATTTGGTCCAGATTTAGCCGACAATATCCAACCGATCATTCCCACTAATATTTTAAAATTGAGGGTTCAAAACTCGGGTAAATTAGACTAATTCATTTATCTAAGTGAAAAATACTTTGCCCAACAGTTTAACATACATGATTAACATTTATTAAACACTTTAATAAATTTGATCACATCATGGGCGCCTCAAGGCCAAGTATGAATCTCACCATGCAAATTACCCGTGAACATAGGAGAACATACATATCTTATATATCATTTTTGCACCAAATATTTTGAAACAAGGGTTCAAAACTAAGGTAAATTAGGCTATTTCATTTATCTAAGTGAAAAATACTTTGCTCAACATAACACTTATGTTGGATAGTTTAACATATGTGATTAACATTTATTGAACATTTTAATAAATTTGGTCACATCATTGTATGCTAATAAAAGTTTGACTAATTCAACTCTCAGGTCGATTCCTAGGTAGGGATATTCCCTTATGGTCAGCTTAAATACTTTTGCCTTAGATAGAGTTCTTTTATAGTCAGTTTTTTATATCAATATTTTATTTTCTTATTTTAGTCCTGTCAAAAAAAAATAATAAAAGATTGATTGTAAATCTAATCTTATTAAAAATAAAATTGAAGATTAATTAATCAAAATTTAAACCATTTAAAATAAATTAATTAATCTTATCCTAGTCTCATTATGTTAGCATGTAATTTTATCCTATGTTTTTCATCCACATACAATATAACTTTTATGTTTATGTTAATGAATTAAAACTTATTATATGCATCTCATGGTATTGTTAACTAAATAAAACGATTATAATCTAATTAATAAAACCATATTTTATGCCTATCAAATTTCATTAGTATACAAAATATAATTCTTACATTAATATTAATGGAAAAACCATATAGTAGCCATGATTTTAATCATACATTAAAACATATAATATAACTCTTATTTTATAATTATGCAAGCTATATAGTAAAAATCATGCATATACATACTTTAAGAATTAACCTAACTTTAAATATAACATTTATATTTAAACATGGTGCATGATCATGCCTTTTCATTAGTTAATATAGCTCATATATTAATACTAATGGAAAACATAAACATGCTATCACATAATATAACACTTATATTTAAATATGATGTATTACTTAACCTATGGTGGGATTTTAAACTATATGACATACTATATGCAATGTGTATTTAAACAAATTTAATCATACATCACATGCATAAATTAAATTAAATAGACATAAATCGATTTTTGGCATCTTAAAAAAATAATGAAATTAATAAATTATATTAATTTAATCAATAAAACAATTGAATTACAATAATGCAAGTGAGAGATTGTTGGGATTTATGTCCTAAAGCCTCTTACTTAATTCATTATTTGATATAATAGTTGATTATTTTAAATATGCAATAATGAGGTATCCATTACCAAAAAACCCAAGGTATCAAGAGACTTGAACAGTGCAATGGACATACAGATAGAGAATGCTCAAGTAATAAATTAAAGAGTCTATAGTACATGGATAAGGTTAGGTATCTTATCATGGTAACACTATGGATACTGCCCACTTTGTAAGTGTTACAAACGATGTGATCCAAATCATTCATGTGGAGAAATGCAAGTTGGGTATCTTACATAATGAGATTGTATAAGACCAGACTATGAAATATTTAATCTTCTTTGTAACACCGTTGACTAAAGATATTAATATTCATAGGATAACCATGTAACTTGATCTTAATCTTGCATGAGTTATTATCTATGAGGGTTGTCCTTTGATTTGTATGGATGAGAGTGGCTCGAGTTGCCGACTCAACAAGCCTACTATTTTGGGGATATGTCCGAGTAAGGAGTTGGGAATATAGCTACACAAGATGAAATTCACTCATTCCCACCTTTAGAGTAAGTAGATAAGTAGTCCCTTAGGTGTTGATTCTAAGTGTTGAACAAAGAGTACGCACCCTCTCATTGGCGTGAGAGGGACTTGATTTATGGTAGGATCATAAACAGATTGTTCATTAGAGGGATTAGTGGTATTTAAGAAGTAAGAGGTAATTACAGGGATAAAATGACAATTTGACCCAGTTGTAATTACGAACAACTTGTGAAGGACTAACTTACTACTAATGGTTAAATCCATGGATTCAAAATATTCTACAATGGGAAGAGTGCCGTTGCGGGTCTTTAGTGGAGTGACCCATAATTAATGAATGTTGTATGCGTAATTAAAGAGTTTAATTATTTAATCTCAAATCATTGAAACTTCTAATCTATAGGTTCATTAGGTCCCTCTACTAGCTCACAATGAATAAACAAGGACCATTAGTTTTGAAAGAATTTGAATTGTTCAAGTTAATTAAGGAAATTTACGTTAATTGTATATGATACAATTAATATAATGTATATCGATACAATACAATATAAAGTTAATTTTGAATAAGATTCAAAATTAAACTATATAATAAAAGTAGAAAAAAACTTGAATATGATTCAAATATTAAAATAATATGAAAGATTCATATTAAACTAAAGTTAACAATTTAATATGAATGAGATTCATATTAAAATATAGGTTAATAAATTAATGTGAATAAGATTCATATTAAAACTCTAGGATATGAGAGAGGAATTTTTGAAAAAGATTCAAATATTTAATTAATTAATTATGAGACAATTAATTGTGTGAATTATTTAAGTAATTTAATTAATTTAAATTATTTATTAATTATAAATTAAATAAAAGGAATTTGGTGGTTTTTTAATTAATACCCACTTCACGTATTAAAAGAGAGTGAGGAAGTTACTAAAAAATGAGTTAGTTTTTCCTATGCAGAAGATTTTTGCAGTGTTCGATCTCTCATCCTCTCTCTCAATGATTTAACAGAGAAATGTTTTCTCTGTGAAAATTATCTCCTATCCAAAATAATCCCCTACTCTTTCAAAAAGTCGGTTCCCACAAATCGGTCCTTGACAAAAGAATAGCAGGGAAGACATTTTGGTAGTGTCTTTATACTGTTTTAACCTGTTTTGACACCAAGAAATGCAGTGAAATTATTTCGTGGGAGATCGATTTCTAAAGACCTGGAGAAGATTTGAAGAACTGTTCATCAAAATTGACTTCTTCTCTACAATTTATTTTGATGCTTAACCTGTAATTACATTATGAATGTAAAATTTTTCTATTATGAGTTCTAAATTTCTAAAAAAAAATTGACAGCAAAGCGATCACTCGCTTTCGCTATGGTGGATAATAACTGGCAACCAGCTGACAGTCACAAGCATTTGGTCAAAGAAATCTTTCACCATCACAATGCCATTAGTCAATCGATAATAGATGCCAATGGTTCCAAGTGGCCATTGACTAGGTCAACTAGTTATTGTAGTGATGATCACAATGTTCAAGGTAGGATTGGAAACGAGGCCAGGGCAGGGTAGGGCAAGGGGGGAGGGGGGTTCCTCGTCCTCATCATTGTCCCCGCGGGGGTATTTATCCCATCCCCACCCCCATTCCTGTCAATTGAAGGCAGGGACGGGGGAGGGGATTCCCCCTTGAGGGAAACGGGTACATGCGATGACCCGTCCCCCATTTCCCCTATTAATTTCCCCTCGGATTTTTTTGTTAATTCTCATGAGGATTTTCGGGAAATTAAACAACATAAAAAAAACTAACATATCTATCAAAACTTTAGTTGTAATCCAATTTTGAGTACACATCAAAGCCTGTATTGTTTTCGAATGAAAGCAAACTCTCTAGCAATTTGTTTTTGTACAATGGGATACCTGACTCTGTCCAATTTCCACCAACTCAGAATCTCAAAATCAGATGATCGGGGGTAAGACAGGTTCATCTAAATATGCATCAAACTGTAGCTTCTAATTCATCTTATTGGAATTTGATACAAACAAGTCATAATCATTAAAATTATCAAATTCTATATTCTTTGATGCTCCATCTAAATTTTTAGAACGGTCAAAATTATGAGACCGAGAATCGTCACCTTCATGCTTCAGTTGATATTCTTTCTCCAAACCTGAACAAATTTTTTTAAACCTTTCCATCTCAAGAAAGCAAAACTTAATCAACTTCAACATATAATGTGGATCTAAGATTGTAGTTTATGACCATCACACTATGAATTTTCTTCCAATATTTATCAAACTTTATAATCATATTTGAAGTCATGACTCTTACCTCCTCAAAGTTAGAATTTATCTATTCAGAAATAAGTTTACAAATTTCTGGGAAAAAAAAAGATTAAAAGTTGGATATTTGCATCTAGATTATAATTAAGTCACATGATAAAATATTTTTAGTTTCTCACATATATTTTTTGTCAATACCCAATCTTGATCTGAAGGCAAACACATGTACTTTGACTCTCGTTGTTTTAATCGATAAAAAAAACAACCTTGTACTTCAATGGCTAACTTTTACATTTTTAATCTTTGTTTGCGCTTGTGCTATTTTTTAACTTAATTTGGCACCATGCATTAAAAGATAAAGATTAATTGTTCATGCAAAGATCTCAGTTGCATATAAGTTTTCTTGAGTTAAATCCAAGTATAAATCTAGCTCAAGTTTCTTGGCAAGCACAGGGTCGAACGTAGGGATTAGTTAGTGTTAACGCAAGATAGTGAGTTGATCTTCCACAGTTTGATTCTAAATATAGATATATGTGTTGAGATTCTAAACTAAACTAAGCCAGCATACATGCAAGAGAAAAAGGTTGGAGAAATGGGATGTGTTGACAAAATATTTGATGTGTTGAATGCAATGTGAGGATTTCTCAGTAACAGACAACACGTTTGTATGAAATTAATAAAATGAGATGGTGTTGGGAAGACTATCTGGTAATCTCTTAAGTATACATATGTGATGCGTCCAGGTTTTATTCTCCACTTATCTCTAAGACACATGCATTTACTAATATGACAGATCAATATGACTAACTTTATCTCTAAAGCTACTCAATATTCTTGATGTGTTCCACAATTACTCTCTTAAGCAGTTAACTATTTCTACCCAAATTGATTGATCAAATGGATTCAAGAATAAAACGTTTAAGTAAACATCAAGCAAGCTGGACACATATACATGATTGAATTGATCAAATGGATTCAAGAATAAAACATTTAGGCAGATTAACATTTAGTTCCACCCAACCCACAATAGATTTAGCTACTCACAATGAAGGAAAGTAAGAAATTGGATATGGAAATTGATGAAATCATGATTGAATTAATATTAATAAAATATTTCTACAAAATGCCAGTTCAATCAAGACATATAATGGAAGAAAATGTTAACTAAGTAAAAGAAAAATGTGTCAAGCCATCAGGGTCGATCTCTTGCTCCCTGTTGTTTGACTTTAGGTGCTTGATGTTGTGATTGGAGTGAGGATGTGTTGAAGGTCGTCTCTTTTGAGCTCTAACTCCAGTAGAACCTCCGCAATCGGTGATGGAAATGGTGGTTGGAGTCCCCTTCTTCTTATAAATGGCTGGGGGACTAGCTTTGCATAGAGATTCTACTATCTATTCCTAAGTGTCTAACTTTATGACTTTCCAACTAACTTTTTTTTAGGTGGGCAACATCTTCTTTTATAGATGCTGGACTTAGCAACTTGTGATGTGATAACATTAAATTCCATGCCTTACTGTTGTCACCTGTCGTTCTGATCAACTAAGACACCGCCTGTCAGGTTGCCCATACTGCAAGTTGAGATTTGACGTTAAGTGCATGATCAAAATGTATCTTCTTGTGTCTGCTAGGTTCCAACGCATGCTTCTTGTGTTTGCTTCTCTATAACACTTAGTGAAAATTCCACGATTCCTACATTATCAAGTGTTAGTAGTGCATTTTTCTCTTAAAAGGATGCTTTTGTCTGTATTGAACGCATATAAGTAACTTTATGTGTTTTTCTACTGAAATGAGTGTGTTTCTCATTATTTGACCCTAATTATTCAAGCTTTAAGAGAATAATAACTTGTATTTTTTACAAGTTATCACAACCCCAAATTTTGAACAATGTTTGTCCTCAAGCATTCCCAAAATAATTCCTTAACAACTCACGCAGCCTCAACGCGCTAGCTCAACCTCTCATCATGTCTTCTAATTTTAAGAGTCTAAGATCAATGTATAGTAATGTAAGTTTGCTTCCTTCCCAAAGAAATATATCCCTGATCTTTTATGTGGCAAGCACATTCCTAAAAAATCCTTTTGTTTGTCTTAAACATACTCATCTTTCAAATTCAGAAATGCATTAGAGGTTCACATTTTATAAAAGGCTATTTTTCCAGTTATTACTTAATGTTCTTTCATGCATTGATTCAAGTAACTCACCTTTGTTTTGGCTTGCCCCCATTGGTGTCATGCGGATATCCAACTACTAGCAAGTATCCTACGACTAAACTTTTGTCTAAGCTATATATATATATTCCTTAGGCTTAGACATTCGAGTTTGGGATGTTTTATTATGTGCTTAGCATTGGTCCTGGTTACCTACCTTTATTTTGGCTTGCCCCCACGAGTGTCATGCGGACATCCAACTACGAGTAAGTGCCATTCACAATTAAACTCATATCAAGTTGGTTTTCCCTTGCGCTAATAGTGGAGTTTGTTATTTTAAGTGAATTTATATATTTTTTTCTACATGGAATTATGAAAAGGATCTTTTATGAAAGTGAATGCATCAACTCGAACCTCCTCCCCCCCTTCCCCCTCCTAAAAAAAAATTGGAGATCAGAAAGATTCTCATTACTGAAAGAGAACTTTAAGAATGCATTAGAAAATTTTCAAAATGAGGTTTGAGGTGAGGCTTAAGCACATAGAAATCAAAGGTATGTTTGACTTAGAGAAGTTCCTAAACTTAATTCTAATGCCTATCAAAAGATTATTTAGTCATCGAGGTATCAAGGCAAGACGCAAGATAAAAGGAAGTATAAGGGAATTCTTAGTACAAACACAAGGAGACAAAATATTAAGATTGTATTCATAAGAGAGAAAATTACATGAAATTCATAATATGATCAAAACATACAAAAGCTAGAATTGAAATTGCAAAAGAAAGAAATAAACCCAACATCCCAAAATTTAATCACGATGTGTCGTATTGTCCCTACGTTCAGGAGTAGGGTCTTCATCCATAAACCGAAAGGGATCGCGCAGATGTCACGATAGTGGATGGAAGGGCAAACAACCCCAACAGGACTCAATTGATGTATTGCATGGTGAATTCAAAGTGGTCCTTATTTCTCAGTGTCTGTTGGCACAGATAATTCCTCAGTGCAACGTTCTAACGCTAAAGTGTAGCTTACTATAGATAAAGCACTTCGAGCGATGTGGTTATGGATCTAAGTTGGGCTTAGATGAACTCTTTGAGGTCATCCATGTTAAAGCTGGTGGTAGACAGTATTGGAAGATTAGCGTGAGGCTCAAGCGTCTACTGCGAGCGTTCATGTATCTCACCAACTAGACTTTGTGAATTTTGGGCATTATTGGTTCCAAGCCCTGTTGGTTCATAGATGGTCGCACGGAGGTTAAATTGGTTGGTAGAAAGCGGTTGGGTGAATGTAGTGGGCTTACACTGTCTCACCAACCAGGTTCCTTTACGTTTCATCATGGGCTTTTGGATCTATTGGCTCATCGACAGAAAAGTCTTCTTCTTTGTGTTCAACTTCTTCAGGGAGTAGAGGATGATTTAAGTCCACAAACTCGGGTCGACTATTTATGAGGTTGACATAAAGTTGACACCAGCCCATTGGGTCGACTGTTTCTAATATAAACTTTGGCAACGAGTGGCGTTCAGGGAAGAAACCTTTCTCCACTAAGAAGTCTGAAAATTGGCACTTTCTTCTTTACTTTTTCCTTCCTACCTCATAAGCGGCAACTTCTTAGGTCAATGCCTTCAATTATTTTTCCAGCTCTTTTTGGAGAGCTCCTTTCCTCCGCCCATTTTTGGCTGGCACATACTTCTCGAGCATGCATTCCAGCTTATTCGATTCAACTGAGCTCTTCTCATGCGTTGCAACTTCAAGACCAATTGCAATTTCTTCCTATCTTTCCTCAGCCAATATTAATCTTCTTTTCTTTGTTGGTTGGATTACAAGCCCCTCATTTGCACTAGTTTGGCTTGTTGTGGATACATCAGGGCCACTTGTCGCAGGGATAGACTCTTGCGACTGCTCTTCCTCTTCTTCCTCAGCCATTTCTTGGTCCAAAATAATGACCTATCGATCAGCTTCATCCAATACCTTTTGTTGTTGAGCTAGCATCTCCTCGGTGTTGCTAAACACAATCACTACCTCTAGACACATTGGCGGCTCCACATTTGGTAGTTCTTGCCTCTCTTCGGAGCTGGCTAGGATGTCTCCAAAGACTTCCTGTTCATCCTTCCTAGCCAGCTCTGCTGCGCCATGCTACGAGTCATCTTGAGGAAAGGGTTGATCATATGGCGGTGGTGGGTTGATTATTTGAATTATTTTTATTTAAAATTCATTTTAAAACATTTTTTTAAAAATTAATTAAAAGAATTAATTTTTGAAAAAAAAATCTTTTTTAAAATGATTTTAATGAAAATCAATTTTAACTAGAAAAATTCTAAGTTGAAAAATCTCACTCTAGACACCACCAAATTCCACTATCTTCATTGTTTTGGTATCAATCTATCATGTAATTGGATTGCATGTCCAAATTGATTAAATATCATTTTAATCAGCTGAATATTGGTTCATGAAAAATGAAGGTTTGAAGAGAAAAATTGAGTTTTTCCTTCATCACACCAAACCACTCTAAATTTGAAAATTTTCTTAAATTTCCTTCTCATTTTGGATCCCACGATCCAATCTAAAGGCCTAGAGGATAATAGAAAAAATCTTGTGGTGGTCTTCAAGCATTAGAGTGGAGATTTCAGCTTGATATGAAGGTTAGAGGAGGATTCATCAAAGGTATAGTTTTCTAAAACCCTATTATTCTTTCATGACCTTGCATGCTAATCTAATATTAATGTAGTTAGAGTGTTTAATATCATAATTGCTTCCGCATGTTGATTGTCTACACCATCAGATAACCTGTACAGCGGTAGAAGACAAGGAGCAGTGCCAAAATAGGTGATGGTGGCACTGACAAAATCAGATTTGAACGAATCTTAGCAAATGAGGGTGAGGCTATTAACGTAAACAGATAGATCTGCTAACGCACAAATCTGGGTAGCGTGAACAGATCTTGGTGAATGAATCTGCAAATGGACGATGCTACTCCTCCGATCGAACGTTTTTCTTGTCGATGTGGATAGATTTCAGTCTGGACAGTAGCTAGGTGGACCTAGTCAGCGAAGAGCAGAACAAAACAGAGACTAATGGCGAGGAGGTGGTCGCGAACACATAGATGGGTATGGGGTATGGTCTAGCGATATCTAGACTTGAATAATATAAAACCTACAAATCTTGCTCTGATACCATTTTAATTTTATATATTATATCATATAATCAACATTATCAGAATATTCTGAATTATATAATAAATAGACTCAAAGAGTACAATAAAAGAAATTACAAAAAAGAAAATTAGGAAAATAACATAAAAGACATACTAATTAGAAAAAATAATAAACCATAATTTTCTTGAATGTCAATTTTGATTAGGGGTGTTCAAATAACCCGACAACCCGAACAACCCGGACAACCCAACCCAAAATGTAAGGATTGAGTTGGGTTAGTTTTGTTATTGGGTTGGGTTGGGTTGGATTGAATTTTTCTATTTTTATTAGGTTGTGTTGAGTTGTGGGTTGGCTAAAAAAAATTTGGGTTGACCCAACCCAACCCGAATTTTGTACATATATATATTCCTCTTTGTTTAAAGTTTGATTTCTTTGTATTGATTAATTTTTGAATTTTTAATATTTTTCTTTTAAAATTGTTATGATATTTGTCTTTGTTTAAAATTTACAATATATCATAGATATTTGGTATTTAGCATCTTAATTTTATGAGATTTTAGTTATTAGTCATGTGTTATATATAAATTTAAATATTTTTCATTAAAAATTAAAAAAATTATAATCCGACCACCCAACCCGAATTTTAAGGGTTGGGTTGAAAACTTTATTTGGGTCATTTGGGTTGCCAATCAAATCAATCCGAATTTTCGGATTTGTCTAAAAAATACCCTCAACCCAACCCAACTCAATCCATATACCCCAATTTTGATTCTAGAATTTTCTAACATAAAAATTTAGATTTTGAAAGAATATGATTAAACACTCTCCCTAGAAAGATTTTTATTTTGTTATGGGAAATGGACCCAAACTCTTTTCCACCACAAACTAGAACCACTACTTGAGGTAAAGGAGTAGTCTCGTCCCAATATTTGGCAAACACTTTGTAGGCGCTGCTGGTTGGGATTTTTATTTTTATATATTTTTATAATGCCAATACCAAGCATATGAAATAAGAGTTTTGCCAATGAGATTGAATCAATTTTATGTCTTCCTCCCAAAGAATACTAGGATCATTTGTTAACCATCATTGATCAATAACTTTGACTTCAATAATCAATTTGAAAGCATTTAAACCACTTTAATCAATTTATTCAAACCACGAACTCCGTAGTTACTAAGGGGGTGTTTGGTATGTGATAAAAGTAGAGAGTTGAGTTGAGTTGAGTTGGTAATTATTATTTGGAGAGTTATATTATCTGGGGAGTTAAATTTTCTGTGTTTGTTGTGTAGAGTTGAGTTGAGTTGTAATTATTGTCTGTGTTTGTTGTGCAGAGTTTAGTTGAGTTGGTAATTATTGTCTGTGTTTGTTGTGTAGAATTGAGTTGAGTTGAGTTAAGTTGAAGGATCTGATGCAGTTTTTTTGTGAATGAGATTAGTTCTATTTTTTTCTGTTTGTTTTTTATTTTATTCTATTTTTTTTTTTTTTAGTTTTATGCTTTCCTATTGTTGATTAATTTTCAAATATACACGTATTTTCTCAAATCATTTATGACATAAACTGGACAATCTCAATTTTTTTTTCTCAATTTGTAGAACATAATAGATTATTTTTCATATATTCTTTTCAAAAACTGTAATAATTCTAATTTTTTTCAATCGGTAAAACAAACCAACAAAATATATTTCATATTGCTGGTCAATTAATTAGTATATTGTATATTGTATGTATATATATTGAATGTTTGTATATATATTGAAGGTATATATATTTCATATTGAATGTTTGTATGTATATATATCCAAAAAAAATTCACAAAATATATGTTCTTTTCGATACTTATAATATTAGTTATCGGACCTCCAACCGGTCTCCGCCAAATACAATAGAGCTTCCACCAACTTAGCATCCTCCACCTTCGACCATACGTGTTTAGACCTCTTACCATTACCTGCCATTATGTTGCATGCATATGTTTGTTGAAAGAAAAGATGCTATAAACTAAACACATGCACAAACAAAGGATAAACTGCTGAAATTATATGTTCCAATTTAACTTGCACACAGCGTCTTGGCACAAAATATTTTCATGACATACTTGAAATGTTCCATAATTAAATTTCATTCAGTAGTAAAAGAAAAATAAGCAATGAACATTGAATAATCAGGCTCTTTGCCATTGAGTAAACATTTCGACTGCTAAGTCATCCCTGAACTTGGTCCATTCCTCTGATGATTCAACAAATTCAATATGATCCTCATCAAGACCAACTAATGCAGAATTCTCCTCATCAGGCACGTCAAGCATTACACTGATTCCCATCTCCCTTGTGATCAAGTTGTGAATAAGGCAACATGCAGTTATTGTTTGACATTGGACTTGTATTAGGTAGAATGATTTTCCCCTAAGAATAGCCCACTGCTCCTTTAGCAACCCAAACGCTCACTCGATAACGTTCCTTACTGAAGAATGTTTCATGTTGAAAAATTCTCTTGCAGTTGTCGATGCGTTTTCTGCTCCACGCCAATCGGAGAGATGGTATTGTTCCCCTCTATACGACGCCAAGAATCCTTCGACGTTGGGATATCCAACATCACATAGATAATAATATCCTGTACACATTTCGAAATGTCATGCACATGTGTTGTGGCAGGTACGCATGTTTAAATAACATATACGGTTATTATAATACCGTTTGGAACCCTCAATCCATACGGTCACGAAACCGCATCCCTAAGAACCCTTGAATCAGCTGCAGACCCTTCCCACTCTGGCAAAACGAAGACGAACTCCCCATTTTGATCACACACCGCAAGAACGTTTGTGGAAATCTCTCACTTTCTCATCCTATATCGAGGTCGATCGATGACACTAACATTCACTTTAATGTATATGTCGTCTAACACACCTAGACAATTCTATTTCTCTCAAGTGATCATAATGAATTTAAAAAAATCTATCGTTGCATGCATATTTATGACATATTCATATAAAAAACTGAGTACTTTTTGTACCTGAAACCACTTCCATCTTCCATCGGTGCATGTATTTGTGATCGGTTCTGGTTTTCTTAACAAAACAGTGTGAAGTTGTAAGACTACCCTAAGAACTGCGTTGAAATATCTCGAAACTGTCTTACCAGACCTCAAAAAGTTTCTACGTACCACTCGATTCTTGACATCATGTGCAAGAATGTGTAGGAATATCACAACCATCTCTTCGATGTCCATACATCTTGTTGGTTCCAAACAACCAGTCGACCGTAGCATATTACATAGAATCGTAAAGGTACGTCTATCCATTCGGGTGCTTTCACGACATGCCAAGTCACTCTCGTAAATTAGGCGAAAGAAGGTAAACTGCCTAATGCAGTGCCTAGCATATGTCGGTTGTCTCTCTATCCTTCGGTAGTTGTTCAATAACGTGGTTAGTGTTATGAACAACTGTATTTGAGAGTGCGAAATAATTCTCATGATCGAAAAGAGGTCTTTAACAGTATCCATCTTTATAGGGAAAAGGATACACAAGTTGTTCCTGAAATGGTAAGGTATTTGGCGGATTATGTTTCATGATTAAGAAAGAATAGCAAACGATGTCAAGTGTTGCTATTGGGCATATTGGGTTATAGTTTAGATTTATGGTGTTATTTTCCAATGTACCTATAATAATCTAAAAATACATGTTTCAAGGGCTTAGTGGGTTTTTTTCCTAAGGATAGGGTTGAGGGTATTTTAGTTAAGTATTTTTAAGGGCCTAGTGGGTTCTTTTTTTTTTTTTTTTTTTTTTTTTTTTTTTTTTTTTTTTTTATTTTTTTCCCTAGATTGGTTTGTGAATAATGTACCTATAATAATCTAAACTTGTCATAATCCTAGTTCCTAGGACAACAAATTTTCACCGAAAGATGTGTTAAAACGATGTATATAGAAAAAAATATGCATTTTTCCAGATTTTCAAAACTTGGTGAACCGATTGTATGAATATTGGTGTGCAATATTTTTTTAATTCTTATGTCATCGATTAGAAACTATATTTTCCAGAAATTAAACATTGGCTATAATATTAATACAATCGTTTCATTACAATTGCATAATTTTTTTTTAAAAAAATCAAATTTGATTGTGAAACGATATTAAGACATACTAAAAATAATCCTGAAACTAGCTTGATAATAACACACCAAAATGTATAGAATATGATCTTATTGAAGCTGGAAAAAAAAAGAAAGAATTTAAATGAACGTATTATTAGATAAAAAAATTACATAACAATACTATTTCACCCATATTTCATAAAAAATTTGAGAAGTATCAGAGGAGGTGAAAAACAATGAGTGAAATCCTCCTCGTGAGCGAGATCCTCATTGTTTTTCACCTATTGAAATGAACGTATTATTAGATAAATAAAATTACATAACAGTACTATTTCACCCATAATTCATCAAAAATTTGAGAAGTATCAGAGGAGGTAAAAAAACAATGAGGATCTCGCTCATGAGAAGGATCTCGCTCTTCATGAGCGAGATCCCCCTCATAAGCGAGATCCTCCTCATGAGCGAGATCCTCATTGTTTTTCACCCATTGAAATGAACTTATTATTAGATAAAAAAAAAAATTACATAATAGTACTATTTCACCCATAATTCATAAAAAAATTTGAGAAGTATCAGATTAAAAAAAATAATGTCGCCAACCATTAATAAAAAAATTTTTGAACTAGTATTTCAAAAAAAAATGTGACCAACAATTAACAAATAACATATTTCCATAAAAAAAAAAAAAATAAGGCCAAAAAAAAGGAGATACTCTGAACCTCAAAATAACAAACCTCCTCAAACTAATTAGGAATGATTTGTGCAATTAGTTTGGAGCCCACAAGAAACACAAAATAATGATAGTTAGATTAGAAATAAAATAAAATAAATTGAACTAAGAAGTAACCAACAAAAAATAAATAAATTGAACTAATGAGTAACCAACAAAAGCATACTTTTATTAGTGGAGAAAGACAGTGGAAATATGAAACGTGGAAAAAGACAGTGGAAATATAGTGGAGAAAGACAGTAGGAATATAAAACGTATGAGTGGAAAGTAATCTATAAATAGAAGAGGGAGAAAGAATATAAAACGTATGAGTGGAAAGTAATCTATAAATAGAAGAG
>NC_052357.1:49497903-49517826 GCF_009727055.1 Benincasa hispida | reverse complement strand
GAAAGTAACCAACAAAAAATAATAAATTGAACTATGAGTAACCAACAAAAGCATACTTTTATTAGTGGAGAAAGACAGTGGAATATGAAACGTGAAAAAGACAGTGGAAATATAGTGGAGAAAGACAGTAGGAATATAAAACGTATGAGTGGAAAGTAATCTATAAATAGAAGAGGAGAAAAAATATAAAACGTATGAGTGGAAAGTAATCTATAAATAGAAGAGGGAGAAAGAATATAAAAACGTATGAGTGGAAAGTAATCTATAAATAGAAGAGGGAGAAAGAATATAAAACGTATGAGTGGAAAGTAATCTATAAATAGAAGAGGGAGAAAGAAGTGGTTGTTGGAGAGAGGTGGGTGCATTTATTAAAGAGTGAAATTAATTTAACCTCATTAATTAAACATTGAAAATTAATTTGAGTGTTAATTGAAAGTAAGTAGCAGCCATGATGGTAGTAAAGTCAAGTAAATACAAATGTAAAGTCAAGTAAATAGAAATAACACATTTCCATTAAAAAAAAAAAATGAGGATCTCGCTAATGAGGATCTTCATGAGCGAGATCCTCATCACAAATTTAGCGAAATTCAGCCCACATTTCTAGCGAGATTTTCTTCTAGAGCGAGATCCTCATCACAAATTTAGCGAGATTCAGCCTACATTTCTAGCGAGATTTCCTTCCAGAGCTAGATCCTCATCACAAATTAGCGAGATTCAGCCTACATTTCTAACGAGATTTCCTTCCAGAGCGAGATACCTCATCACAAAATTAGCAAGAATTCAGCCCACATTTCTAACGAGATTTCCTTCTAGAGCGAGATCCTCATCAAAAAAATTAGCGAGATTTACTTCTAAAGGGAGATACTCATCACAAAATTAGCGAGATTCAGCCCACATTTCTAGTGAAATTTCCTTCTAGAGCGAGATCCTCATCACAAAATTAGCGAGATTCAGCCCATATTTCTAGCGAGATTTCCTTCCAAACAAGATCCTCATCATAAAATTAGCGAATTCAGCCCACATTTCTAGCAAGATTTCCTTCTTAAGCGAGATCATCATCATAAAATTAGCGAGATTTACATCTAGAGCGAGATCCTTCATCACAAATTAGCGAGATTCAGCCCACAATTTCTAGCGAAGAATTTCCTTCTAGAGGAGATCCTCATCACAAAATTAGCAAGATTAGCCCACATTTCTAGCGAGATTTCCTTCTAGAGTGAGATCCTCATCACAAAATTAGCAAGATTCAGCCCAATTTCTAGCGAGAATTTCCTTCTAGAGCGAGATCCTCATCATAAAATTAGTGAGATTCAGCCCACATTTCTAGCGAGATTTCCTTCTAAACGAGATCCTTATCACAAAATTAGCGAGATTCAGCCCATATTTCTAGCGAGAATTTCCTTCTAGAGCGAGATCCTCATCACAAAATTAGCGAGATTCAGCCCACATTTCTAGCGAGATTTCCTCCTAGAACGAAATTTTCATCAAAAAATTAGCGAGATTTACTTCTAGAGGGAGATACTCATCACAAAATTAGCGAGATTCAGCCCACATTTTTTAGTGAGATTTCCTTCTAGAGCGAGATCCTCATCCAAAATTAGCGAGATTCAGCCTACATTCATACAAATTTCTTCATAGCAACCTCATCAAAATTAGCGAGAATCAGCCCACATTTCTAGCGAGATTTCTCTTCCATAGCGAGATCCTCATCATAAAAATTAGCGAGATTCAGCCCACATTTCTAGCGAGATTTTCTTCTAGAGCGAGATCTCTCATCATTAAATTAGCGAGATTTACTTCTAGAGCGAGATACTCATCACAAAATTAGCGAGATTCAGCCCACATTTCTAGCGAGATTTTCTTCTTAGAGCGGGATCCTCATCAAAAATTAGCGAGATTCAGTCACATTTCTAGCGAGATTTCTTTCTAGAGCGAGATCCTCATCACCAAAACTTAGTTGAATTCACTTGTCCAGGGTTGAAGTTTCGACTTATGTACAACTCTTTATACATATTGTTTCCAAGTTTTTCTTTGTTTGTCGAGTTATGTATGTCGAAACTTCAACCTACGACAACCCTAATATACATATTGTTTCCAAGTTTTTCTTTATCTGTCGAGTTCTCAACGTTCGACCTTACATCAATCCAATCCTCAACCCTCGACTTCTAGCAAAACAACAATATTTCTCTAATATTAAAGGTCTAATATTTCTCTAATATAATAAGTTTTGAAAACAACCATATTAATATAAAAGTCTTAGTTTTGAGGGATAAAAAATGAGAGTTTTGAGTGGGTAAAAAAAGATTTTAATAACTCATAGGTTTTCTTTATGGGCTTAACAAATATGGGTAATAAATACCCACCCAACTCAACTCAACTCATATCTATTTATCAAACACCCCCTAATATGTTCGTATGCCCGTTGTACTATATTCACTTTGACAATAGTGATTCTTGATTGATATATTATAATGGAAATTATTTATTTTCAATTTTTCTTTGAGTAATTTATTTTCAAAATTAAAAATAAAATACATTAAATGTGATAGTGGCAGTGCCGGCGCGAATAAAAGTAACTCATCTTAACCACAAAAATTAATGATAGTTGGTCCTCAATTTGTAAAACAAAACTTAAAAGAGGGGGAATGATAATATTAATTTATCACTTATTTAAATATATAGCTCCATTTGGTCCAATTAAAATCTTTAAATTAAAAATAACTCAAGGATAAAAGGTAAAAGTTTTCTTCAAAATTTTCAGGAGTAATACTAAGGTTTAAAATGTTAATTTCAGTAAAGATGTGGAGGTATCAATTTTATGTAACTATCGATAATGTCGATGAAGATTTGTGACTAAATTATAAGAATAAAATAACTAATAAATATATATTTATATTTTTAAATAAGTTAATAAAAATGCTTATGAGATATATATATAGAACTTTGATTCACCCTCTTAGCGTAACGTTGATGTAGATGACAACAAAAATTTAGGACATGTTTGGTAAGCAACACATTTTTAGTTTTATGTTTTTTAGATTTACTAAATTCAATGAATAAGTGTTTAGTAGACCGTTTGAATTCAGTTTTTGAAAACCGTTTTCAGATTTTGTGATCGAAATAGTGCAACTTCTAAAAACAATAATTTTGTGGTTTTAGTATATCTAGATTTTGAATTGGATATTTTAAGATGCAGAAGTATACTAAAAAAAGATAAAAATATTAAGAAATATAGTATTTAATAGTATAAACTCAATTATTTTTGTTAAATTAAAATATGAATATATTATATATTGTATGGTATTACAAAATAATAATTAATAATTTTATAACATAAAACAAGTTCATATGAATTTATTAGTAATAGTTTATATTTAACCTAATATTTAGCGAGTAATTATAATTAATCTTATGGTTTATAAATATATTATCGAATACATTTTGAAAAATTGTTTAAATTGTAATTTAAATTCTGAATTTGCTACCAAATACATATTTGAAAACATGAAATACAACTATGTTTTCATTAAATCTCTTATTTTCAAATTTCTGTTTTCAAATTATCTATCAAACAGACACTTAATAACCTTATTTTGACTTAGGGTAAGAAATTAAGATATTAAAAAAATAAAAGATATACTTGGGTGTTCCTTGAGCTACACCTATCTTGTGTAGCGCAGACAATTATTCAATAAAAAATTACCACGTGATAATTTTTTTATTTTTTTTAAAAAAATTATTTATTTGTATAAAAAGAAAAAATATGGGATTAGGATTTACATGTAACTTAGACTGCACCTAATCACTTTTATTTGAGAAATCTTAAAGGCTAAGAATAAAAATGGCTTTTTCTCTTTTCCCAAGATCCATACATCTCACAAACAACAAAGGCTTTTGTCCAGTATCTAATTTCCATTCTTAATTTACATTTGACTTCCAACATTATTACTTTACTTTTTCTTTAACACAATGTCACTTAGCTCTATATATTTCAACACCTCTCCCTAATAAAATAACTTATCTATTTTTTTTTCTTTTTTTTTTCTCCCTTTTCGAGTACAATTGTACAATAAATTAATATATAGCAAGAAAGATCGTACTAATTTGTACTAAGGCATATACTACCTACACGGACGAAGAGAACTGCTAAGCATTTAATTTACATTAATGTGATATTTATCGAAATGAGTTTTGATGATATAGTTAAGAGTCACGTGATATCGAAAAAAATGATAAAAATTGATACGGAAGAAATGGTATAACTCATTTGAGATTTGGTTAATTTAATTTAATGTATGAATATACGTGCATGTGCAACCTTAGACTATCTGAATCAACTAGCTCCTATAAGTGGGACTACATGTTACACATTCAGCAAAAGTGTTACACTTAAATGAACGACTCACACATGATCAAACTGATTTTATAATTGGCCGAAATTGTCGTAATTTTCTAAAATAGTTAATGGAAATTATACTTTTAGAAAATGTAAAAAATGTTTGAAAATTTTCAACTTTAAACTTTAAAAAATAATAAGAAAATAAAATAAGAAAGAGAAGGAAGTTAAGGTGCTTTTGAAAATGAATACGAAAATGTTGTGCTTTAACAATAACTAAAATAAATAAAGTATCAAAAGTAGCATAATTTTGCGTTGAATTTATCATTTTCTATGTTTGAAATGTTATATACTTTCAATTTAAATTTATACTTTAGTGGCTCTAAATTATGTTTTTAGTAATTAAGAGGTAGTTGTACTGCTTTTTGATAGAGAATTATTTATTTATTTATTTTTTTTTTTTTTGAACAAGAGAGAGAATTGAATTATAAATCAACAAAATCGAATTTATTCTATTAAAATGATAACATTTCACATTTTTAAAAAGTAGCTTAAAGGAATTCATTTTCATTTGTAATCAATTTTTCTCCAGTGAAGATTCTTTTATAATTCACTCTTGACACTCTCAAAATCAATCTCAACTTTAGTTAACTTAACAGAGTAAAGTATGTTATGTCCTTGTGTCCAAACCGTTGCCACGAGTGAAGAGTGGAGTGTGCTTCAAGAAAGTACGAGATATCACTACAATTTGCATATAATTTGTTCAAAAAGTTATTTTCTTTTTTTTTTTTTCCTTTTTTTTTTTTTGAAAAAAGGTACTAATTTACCTGTATTATATATGCACTTTTCAAAAAAAATAAAAATAAAAGGAAAAAACTGTATTGTATAGCCATTAAGATTACATGTGGAATACATCCATGAATACACAAACGGCTCTCCTTTGGAGTTTTACTTGGAGGGAATTGCAATTCCAAAAGCTGAAGTTATTCAATTCAAACAAAGACACCTATTTGGTTCAACTTTATTTCATCTTTTAGAACACTCCCCTCCCTCTCTTTCCCCAATACCAATAAACAGCTCATTGGTCCCACACCCTTTATCAAAAGCTTCTTTAGTTCCCTTTTTTTTTCTTTTTTTTTTACTTGAATCACCTAATAATTCATATAAACAATTTTGTAAAGATATCAACTTTCATCTTCATCCTTGATTCTGAGGATTCTCATTCAGCCTTGCTCAGATGCCTCCTCTATATCCTCCTCCTCCACCACCACCACCAACACCAACTTTCATAACTCCATCAGCAAGTTCGCCATCCAACACTGCTGCTGAACCAACGACTACACCATCCCCCGCCTCGGCAGTAGTTGCTCAAGCATCTACTACTCCTGCTTCATCTTCAAGAGATGCAGAGCTGGCTTCCTTGGATCAAATAATTGTACAAAATCGAGCTACAAAACCACACACGCCGCTGCTGAATACAAATCATACAGACTCGAGTAAGTACAGAAAACCACAATTACTACAGCAAGCTCGGCCACGCCAAACGAATCCAATTATATGGTGTTTTGCATTCCTGTGTTTACTTTTTAGTCTTCTTCTCATCTTCCTTGGAATTGCAACTTTGATCATTTTCCTGGTTGTTAGACCAAGAAATCCTTTGTTTGACATACCAAATGCAAGCCTCAGCACCATCTACTTTGATGCACCTGAATATCTCAATGGAGACTTCACCGTTCTCATAAATTTCACCAACCCGAACCATAGAGTCGATCTGAGGTACGAGAATGCTGACATAGAGCTGTTTTTTGGGGATAGACTCATAGCAACTCAAGCAATCCAACCTTTCAGTCAAAGAAAAAAGGAAGTCAGGTTACAACCTGTTCACTTGATATCCAGTCTAGTTTTCTTGCCACAAAATTTCGGGTTGGTACTTCGACGACAGGTACAGAACAACAAAGTTGTCTATAACATCAGAGGAACTTTTAGGGTCAAAGCTTCACTGGGTATTATTCATTACTCTTACTGGTTGCACAGCCGATGCCAGTTGGTGATGACTAGTCCACCAACTGGTGTTCTAGTTGCTCGGAGTTGCAAGATCAAGAGGTGAAGAAGCAGAAATATATATACACACGACTATATATATTGTACACCTGCTATATTATCTCTGTATGCATTGTCCAAATCACAGTTATGCATATAAGTCTGAACAGATCTGAAATATCAGTTAAACAACATTCATCTTGTTTGACATGGTTTACACCATTTTTTTTTCACTTCTACAATCTGAAACTTAATGCAAGGAAATTATTGGGTCAAAAAGGATTTGTGTGTGAGCTTTTTTGGTGATTCTTCCTTAACAACTAGCATGTGTGAACCGAGGATCAGCCAAAATATAGACTACAGAAACACAACTAATAAAGAAAAATCTTCAGTTTAATAACTCTGCCCAGTTGCTGTAATTCAGCAATATCAATTTGACATTTTAGTTCTTAACAAGTAATAACAATCTCATCTTTGACTCCATTATTCTTTCAAGTTTCATGTCCTAATAGCCCCCATCAATGGCTAAGGGGAAACATGTGTGCCTTATGAGTATCAACCAAATATCCTTCAAGGATTCTCTGCCAATCACTTTTTTCAGTTTTGATAGGAACCACTTTTTTTTTTTTCCGAACTGACATTTTTTTTTTCATACATGTATTTACCTTTATAACTATGGATTTTTAAACCAGCTTACTGCTACAGAACATCGTCCCATTCTACCACATTTGCTGCTGGGAATCTCATAAAATTATTATATACCCTATGGCTTTACTATGATTCTGAACCCCAGAACTTAAAAGCGTCTAAATTTACAGCTTTTTTGTTGTTCCCTTGTCTGTTAATCTATTCCACTATACCATCTATTATCAATTAATCCAATCAAAGACTTCATTATTAAGCATGTCCTCTAATGAATATTTAATTAGGAAAACCATACATGAAATACAAAGTTTAGATAATTTTCTGATTACAGGGAATATGACATCCTGGTCATTCTATCTTCGAACTTTGAGTGCGCCAATACCAAATAGGAAGATAGACTGACTTAAAAGCAAGCTAGCCGATAGAAGGCAATAAATTTCCATTTAAAATAATGCACTCAAGGAAATTCAGACCATCCTGAGTGTCCCAAGAAGTTGTTGATTCATGGAACTCATGCATCAAATTTAGGAAAACCCATCAAATCACATACGTCACACTCCTAGTGATCATGTTTTAAAATTTATCGAGGCTTATATCTTGAGGCTCACTCTAACTTTTATCCTCGAGGCTTGCACCTTCTTTGGACTGTAAGAGGCTTATGCCACTCATAGGAGAGGATAATGCCTCTATGAAAACACATTGAGGCTTAAAAACCTCTACACCTCATATAATAATTAGGAACATAGTATTACTATTAATTTATCCCATTCATAAAAAATCTAAAGGTTTGAGTTGTAATTTGAACTATTACTACAAAGTGGCAATTGACAAGGGTGAACTTTGTTTATAATATAACTATTATGTTTAGCAATACTTGATAAATAAAAATTTAGGATCTGTGTAATGTTTTAATAAAAATTGAGGCTTATGTCTCATATCATCTCAAGGCTTGTGCCTCACCTCTTCAAGGGAAAAAGTCTCAAGGTCACCTTTAGACTTTTAAAACATTGCTCGTGATTGAACTTTGGTGTGAAAAAAATGGACTCCCTCACCCTCCAAAAGTCATATGTACAATATAACTTTGTTCAGCATTAGAAAACACCCGCTGGATGGAGAGTGCATCACAAGATATAGCTCAATCTTAAAATCAAAAGCATTTTTTCAGGATAAAGGAAGGGATGGAAATATAAGAAACACAATCTCAACTCTAGGCTTAAAGAGAACCTGGAAGAAGATACTATGCTCTAAAAACCTAGTAAAATCCCCAAATCTAAACTAAGGTATTTACCTCACAAGAAAATAAAGAGACACTGAGAACTCCCATTGAAAGATCAATGGATCTTTTTCTTTTTTTTGGATATAGAAACAGCTTCTTTGATTGATGAAATGATGGAGTATAAACTCCAGCACCTATTGGCAATTACAACAAAGCTCCCCAAACAGAGATTCAATAAGATAAGCTATCAACTGATCTTAATGAATTCTTTTTAAACAAGGCACAAATTTATTTGAAAAGTAAAACAAGGCACAAAGTGAAACCTGACGTGGCTGAGAGAGCCAAAATTGATAGATAATTACTGAAGAGATTTCAAATTGAGTTTTAATGTCGTTTCTAGTTATTGGATGGGCTTGATTATAATATATATATATATATATATATATTAAAAGGAAACATGACATTCCATTGAATAAATTAAATGAGGCTAATGCTCAAAATACAAGGAAACAAAACAAAACAAGAACTTGCCAAGTATGCTTGTAGTAATACATATATCAATACAAGATAATTAAACTGGATAAATAAAAACAATCCCGGTTAAGCATAAGACATAGAAAATTCTGCAAATAGATTGGAGAACACACCAAAAAGATGAAGCCTTAACTCTGGCAACTTCAAATTGAACGAGGTAAGGCCGATGCTTGTCTTGAAACAACATTGGAACCTTGGAAAAGCAGCACTCAAAGAAAAGATATTGAATCCCTTCAATAACCACCAATCAAACATTGTAAAATGATCAACAAACAGTGATATGGAAGCTTCCACAAGCCTTAATAGAGAAGAATATCCTTCGGATAAGAGGCAACCAAAAGCTTGAAGAAAGAAATAATGGAAAACAATCTTGAAGGCTATCAAACTCCAGCTGCACAGAACAAGGCGAAAAACCACTTTGTACCCTCTTACAAAATCAATAGAAGTTGAAACACCATCTCTTCATATCCTTCAGAAACCAACTAAAAAGAGAGAAAATGCAACAAAAAGCAGCTGCCGACGTCAAGCAGAAACAAAAGAAGGGAATCGACTTGCCAAGGATGCTTTTTGCCATTTTGCACCAAAATGAGTCTTCTTTAAAGAAAATCTCCAGAAAATCGCCAAAATAATAATTCCAACTCAACAAAACCAAGGCCTTCACAATTAACCAAAATCTTGAACTTGCTACCAAAATGCTCGCTATAGTCAGAATAAGACTTCCACCACAAGACTTCACGTGGACAATGATATATTGTAACATTGTTGAGAATGAAATTAGATTTTCCCCCCAATTTTGTACTAGTCTGTCTATTTTAGTACAGATCACTCTAACCAAATATCGTAATCCATCAATTCATCAAAATCAATCTACTATGCCCAACCTTAAGAAGCTTCACTAGACTGAGAAGAAACTCCAAATTCAATGGCTAGAAATTAGAATGGCCCATAAACTTAAGAGTTTGATACAGTTTGATAGGAAACGCATAAGATACTTTACCAGACTTCGTAAACAAGTATATACGAGCTTGGAGATGGTAAGAAAAAAACCAACCTAAATTTCAAGACAGTTTAGCAGAAGTTGTTAATCAAACCCACACAACCACGGAGGAATACATTATATTCGTTTTATACCTATGAAATGAGTCGATCACAAATTTCATTTGTAAATTATGCGTTTTGTTCTTCATATTAAAAAAGGCCCTCAGACCTTTGTCTTTCTTTTTCTATCAGAGAACAAGAATTGTTTACAGCTTCATTGACACCAAAACTTGAACATCTAAGGCTAACATTGTGATAATTGTAACATAAATACTCCTCAGAAATCATAGAAGTTCCTAGGCCACAAAATAGAATTCAAAAACAGATAAGATGGAAGGAAAACCTTTTTCAAGTGAGTTATGATGAATGACTTCAAAGTTCATCAGGTGTCTTCGCTGAGATGGATAAGGCGTGCAGTCCACTCTGCAACTCATCTTGCAACAGATTATAAATGAGCCGGTGCCTCTTTACTAAACTTTTCCCTTCAAACTCCTTTGACACAACCTTCAAATTAAAGTGAGTCTCTCCATCGCTACCCTTTACCCCAGCATGCCCTGCATGCTGATAAGAGATATCTTCAACATACAATTCCACTGGACTTAACTCTCTCTCCAATTTCTCCTTAATTCTCTTCCCTCTACTTCCTAATATATCAGAACTGTGATTTTCTTTATCCTCCAACTTCGAATCCTCAACAGATTTCTCAGTATTAGATTCTGCTTCTACTTTTTCAACAGAATCATCTGTTTGTGACGATGAAACCGCACTGCCATTACCTTTTTCTGATTCCACAAGCAACGCAAGCGCCTTCTTCTGCATCAACTTCAACATATTCAAAAACCCATTATTCCTAGAAGGCGTGAGGCTCTGTTGGAGGCCAAGAAGAACAACAAAATCAGGAGAAACCCTTAGAATCTCCTCGACAGGGCGATTTGAAAGACCTTGAACGAGCAGAGCGGCGAGACCCTTGGTTAGAACAGAGTCCGAATCGGCCTCGTACACAACATTTTTATCTGAATCCAAATAAGCTCTGACCCAGACTTGAGAAACACAACCCTCGACCTTGTTGGACTTGTTTTTGAATTGGGGGTCGAGGGGTTTGAGGTTTTTGCCATAGAACATGAGCTGCTCGTACTTAGCCCTCGAATCCTGAACCGATTGAAAGAGCTTGACGATTTCTTGAAGCTTGGGAGGGAGTTGTTCAATGGGTTGCAGGGGCTTGGAGGAGGCGGCAGACGCCGATACGGATAGTGAAGACGGCGATTTGGATGGTAACCTTTGGAAAGAAATCGATCGAAAGAAAGGGAAATTGTGGGAATTAAAGGAGATCAAAGTTTTGGGAATTTGAGAAGCGATAGGGGATTCTGCAGTCAGTAATCGGAACCTACTAGACGACATGGCTTCCAAATTCTTCAAGCTCTTGAGCCACTCATAGACCCTGCGTCGGAGATGGAAGTTTAAATTGGTGGGAAAATAACAGGGAATTTTTAGGTAAATAATCTAAAATTTGATTGGATAAATTAAATCACATAAATTTAATTTAATGTGAATTTCGATATGGAGATTTTAGTAGAATAAAACTTGTTATAAAATTTATTTAAATTAATAATTAAGCCTTTTTTTTTTTTTTTACTATAATGACTTTTTTAAGTTTTCACTGTGTAAAATTGGTGGGAAAATAATAGGAAATTTTTCGTCCTGACTGCCATCCAATGATCAAATCCTGGATTGGACTAATAACGACCGACAATCCCTACTGCGTAGCAAATATTGGGTCTGATACAAAATATTGCATACGTTAAGCTTCCTACAAAATGAAGCATAGGGAATCTGTCTCATCTCCTCAACCTCTTGAGGTGTCTTAGGACATTGATCCTTAGACAAAACGATTCTATGCCTGAAGGGAGACAAACCCCTCTTAGAATCCTGCATCCTATACCTGATCAACATTTGATCGATGTACGATGCCTGAGAAAATGATATCATCATTCCCAATGAGTAGGATACCCCTCTTCTTACGATCCCGAATGATCTGGATCCCTAGAACATATTGTGTCTCACCCAAATCTTTCATTTGGAACTGGGCAACTAACCATTTCTTAATGTCAGTCAGATACCCTATATCATTCCCAATGAGTAGGATATCATCCACATACAATACTAGGAAAGTTACTGAGCTGTTGATGATCTTCTTACAAACACAAAGCTCATCAATGTTCTGATTAAAGCCAAATGATTTGACCGTAGTGTCAAATCTAATGTTCCATGATCTAGATGCTTATTTCAGCCAATAAATGGACATATTAAGCTTGCAAACTCTTTGCTCTTGATCTGGAACTACGAACCCCTTTGGTTGAGTCATATAGATGGTCTCCTCAAGATTACCATTAAGAACGACAATCTTGACGTCCATTTGTCATATCTCATAATCATAAAATGTGGCTATGGACAGGAGTAACCTGATAGACTTGAGCATGAAAACGGGTGAGAAAGTTTCCTCATAGTCAACTCCCTCAGCCTGGGTATAACCCTTTGCCACGAGTCGAACCTTAAAGGTTTGCACTTTTCCATCTACACCTCTCTTTCGCTTATAAATCCACTTACACCCTATAGGTCTTACCCTATCAAGCGGATCCACAAGCTCCCAGATGTTATTGAAGTACATAGACTCCATCTCCTGGTTCATGGTTTTAATCCATTCATCTTTGTCAACATCCTCCATTGCTTTCTTAAAAGACAACAGACCCTCGACCCTATCATTAGAAATGACATTTAGGGCTTCAGTCAAACCCATGTAGTGATCCGGTGGGTTCATAACCTCCCACTACGTCGAGGCAGTCTCCTCTTGAGCTGGTTGACGAGATGTACCGACATCAATAACTCTTGTTGATCTTCGGTCTGTTTAACATTTCTTGTTGAACCCTCAGTAGTCTCAGTCTCACTAGAAATCTCATGTAAAACAAGCTTACTTCGTGGCTTATGATCCCTCATGTGGTCTTCTTCTAAGAAGATAGCATTTGTAGAAACAAATACTTTGTTCTAATTCGAATCATAGAAGTATCCACCCTTCGTTTTCTTGAGGTAGCCTACAAAGAGGAAAACTTTCAAACGCGGTTCTAACTTCTTCGAGTTAGTCACAAGGACATGGGTCGAACACCCCCAAATCTTGAAGTGGCGTAAACTACCTTTACAGCCTCTCCACAACTCAAAACGTGTTTCAGAAACACTTTTCGAGGGAACGTTGTTCAGAATATAGCATGCAGTCTCCAACGCAAAACCCCAAAACGAGTCTGGAAGATGAGCATTACTAACCATAGACCAAACCATATTCAATAAGGTTCTATTTCTCCTTTTCGATACACCATTCTGCTTAGGTGTACCTGGGGTCGAGAGTTAAGACACAATCCCATATTCTATCATATAGTTCTGGAATTGGAGGTCCATATACTCTACGCCACGATCAGATCGTAGTGTTTTTATCTTCTTACCTAACAAGTTTTCAACTTCAGCTTTATACTCTTTGAACTTGTCAAGGGCTTCAGACTTACGTTGCATTAGGTAGAAATACTCGTACCATGAATAATCATCTACGAAAGAGATTAAATATTCATGCCCACCTCGAGTCCTAACATTCATCGAACCACAAAGGTCAGAATGTACAAGCTCTAAGGCTTCCTTGGCTCTATAATCTTTTCCAGTAAAAGGTTGTTTGGTTATCTTGCCTTCGAGGCATGATTCATAATCCGGCAAGGAGTTTTCTTCTAAACTCATTAGAAGTCCACTTTTCACCAACTGTTCAATCCTATTGAGGTTGATGTGACCTAACCTTAGATGCTAAGGATGGGTGTTTTCCTTAAGAGAAACCTTTGGTCTTTTAGTTGTAGTCATCATACTGAACATTTCAGTATTAAACAAGGCTTTTATTACTAACGATCTTAGTACATATAAGTTATTTTCCATCAAACAAAAACTAATCTCCATTTAATTCTTGAAAATAAACACTTTATTCTTAGAAAAGAAAATGGTATAACCTTGTTCAATGAGACAAGAAACTGAGATTAATTTCCTTTTAATATGAAGAACTACGAAAACATTATCCAGTAACAGATACCATTTCTTGTCCAAAAATAACTTCAGTCTACCTATAGCAATAGCTGAAACAACCTCACCAGTATCGACTCGTAGAGTCATCTCTCCCTGTGGCAACGTTTGCCAGGAACTGAATCCTTGGTAAAAGAAACTGATATGGTTGGTAGCACCCGAATCAAGGATCGAGGCAGAATCATCTTTCTCTACCAAACACGTCTCCAAGACCAATAAATCAGATTTACTATCTTTAGACATCCTTCTCTTTTGGAGAGTAGTGGGATCAGTATCAGAACCTAAATAAGCTCTAAGTTCCATATCAAAGAACACTTTTCTTCTATGAACCTCAACAGAGATAGCAACAATAGCTTTATCTTCCTGGAGTTTAACTTGGGAACTGACACTACTGGTTCTGTCATCCATTCCTTTGTGCTCGAAAAGTAAGAACTGACATTCAAACAAATCTTGTAACGAGTCCATTATCTTGCGTGCAATGACCATGATCTCAACCCTTTTGGCCAAAACATCAGGTATGTTAGCCAATATGTGAAGTGGGGCCAATGAATTAGTCTTCATCCACAACTCATCATTGCGTACACTTCGCGGTGCATCAAGGGTTGGGACTTGAGGACATTCCTCAACCATGAAAAATTCGAGGTCCTTTACCGCGAAATACATTTTTACAAGACTCTTTCCACTGTATGTAATTGGTCAAATTAAAGGCACTAAGGCTGATTGTGTAACACTAAAGACTATTGTCTAACACGATCACCTAGTGTCGGGCAGAGGTACACGATGGCTTAATGTCTTCCATCTATTGCATAGTGTCATCGTTTAGTGCCCGAGTAGAACTACACAATTGCTTAACACCATCGCATAGCACTTCTTGTCATCGTTTAGTGCCCGAGTAGAACTACACGATTGCTTAACCCCATCGCATAACACTTCTTGTCATCGTTTAGCATCTGCCACAGCCATACGATCGTTTAACACCATTACATAGCACTTCAACACATTGTTCAGCGTCGCAGCTACACGATCGTGTAGTGCCATCGTATAGCACTTCCAACACATCATTCAATTCCCACGCAAAGCCACACGATCGCGTAGTGCTATCGTTTAGCTCCCGCTGGTACATGATCGTCTAGCGTCCAACATCACAACAACCAACGCCTGTAGCTACACGATCGTCTAGCTTTTCCTCATATAATTTAGCGCATGGAGCTAGATGATCATTTAGCATTTAAACCTCAACGACGATTTTTTAGTAGAAGCTAAAAAACTGGAAATGCAGCCTGGCCTTCTTCACTTGTTTCTTCAATTACATCTTAGTTTCAACTCTAATGACTCCAAATAAATTACAGACTCTTGATAACAAATATAAGCTTATGAATCAAGAGCCAATTACAAATTTAATTAAGAAATTAAAGAGAAACAAAATGCCAAATCTCAAAAAACTATATCAGTGCATCAGCTTCATATATCTCATGAAAAACACCCACCACACCAAAATTAAAGCGAATTGAATGCTTATATGATGCTCTGATACCAATTATAAAAGTGTATCAACATGCAGCGGAAGCAACAAGGATCAATAAGCATTCTAATTCATTAATTTTGGCAGAAACTAAAGCATGTTCATCTAATATAAGAGGGTTTGAAGTCATACCTTTGTAGAACTCTTCAAGATCTTGACCCTCAACAGTTGTCTTCTCAAAAACACACTATGAACCACCTCAAGATCTTACCCACTATCCTCTTGGAGCTTTAGAACGAGTTGTGGGACTCAAAAACAACTTGGACCGATGAAAAACAAAGGAGAAGCTCAATGCACCAGTGTGCTTGAAGAACTTTTTCTTCAACCCAAAATTTTCTCTAAAATCTCTTTGAATGCATGCCTCAATTCCACTCCAATCTTCTTTATTTATTGCAGGTGAACATGCAAAGAAGATAACTGCATGGGTTGCCGCTCATGCTTGGACTAATTAAAGATAAGGTAAGTGGTGTTTGTGTGAGCATGTTTAAGATGGCAATGGAAAAAACCATTTTCCATTTGTGTATTTTCTAATTTTTCTATTTTCATCAAATGATTTCAATAAATAAAATTTGATTTTAAAATTGGAAAAATTATTAATTTTAAAAAATTAATTTCACAAATTAATTTTCTAATAAAATTAATAAATAATTATTTAAATAATCATTTAAATAATTCTAATTAATTTAATATAAAATATTAGATTAATTTTTACACAAATCCATCTTCATATATTTAAAACATATTTAAATATAAATTCTCCTATTCCGTTTAATTCTGATTTGAACGTTTCAAATTAACTTATCAAGCAACTCTAATATTTATCCATTTACGAGCTAGTAGGGGGACCTCATGGACCTACAGATCATGGGCTCCAACGATCCAAGATTAATCGGCTAAACTCATTAGACCGAATTAACCCCCTTTCGTTAACTAATAGGTCACTCCACTATAGCCCATAGTTGAACTCCCCTCACTGTAGATATATTATGTCCACTTGATATAACCATAATCAGTAAGTCGATACTTCACAGATTCTTCGTAATCACAGTTGGGTCAAGAGAACCGTTTTACCCCTGTGAATACATCTTGTTCCTTAAGTTTCTACTGACTCTCTAATGAACAATTTTGATTTATAATTCCTATGAATCAAGTCCTTTCTATATCATGAGAAGGTGGGGCTCGATTGTTCAAGACTTGGAATCAGTACTCAACCTATCTGCTAACCCTAAATCGGGTAAGAGTGAATTCCATCTTGCAGGGTTATGTCCCCAGCTATTCATCCGGTCTTATCCCCAAAAGGGAAGGTTTATTGATCAATGTTTTTGGACTACTTTCACCATTTGTAGATCAAAGGATAATTCCGAACAAACAAGAGTTCATAGCTAGCTCAGGATTAAGATCGAGTTAACCTAGGTTACTTAATAATGAAATAGTCAGTTTTAATAGTAAACGGTCGTTATAAAGAAAAGTGACTATTTTCGTGGTCCAGTCTATATGCAAACTCATTGCATAAGATGCCCCCACTCACATGTCTCAACATGAACGATTTGTGGATCACATCATTTGTAGCACTTTACAACTCTTTGTAACAACTACAGAGTGGGCCGTATCCAGTAGTTTTACCAGGATGAGATACTCAATTTCATCTGTATACTTGTTAGACCATTTTGACTATATATTGTTAACTTGATCCTGTTTATGTCACTACATAAAGTTACAGTATTCATACTATAGCCATGGATATGTTTATTGGATTTTGTAATAGAATACATAATCAACAATTTATTATTATTGATAAATAGAATGTTTAACACGAACTGCGAGTTTTAGGATATTCCCAACAAAACCTACAACCTAGCTCTGATACAAATTTAAGGATCTCTATGGGGAGAGAACCTTAAGCGGAAGCGGATCAACCAAATTCTATTTTTCATTGAATACAAATTTTACAGTAAACAAGAAACAAGATATGCATTTAGTTATAAATTACAACATTCTAATTAAAACGTTTTTTGAAACCTCACATTTGAAGACCTTTCTTCACGATTTCCCTCGAAAAGTTCACGAACCCCTTAAAGACTTTCTTCAAGAATAACCTCGAACAAGAACGAACACGATCACAAAAGTTTTCTTGGTATTCTCATGGTGAGAACCTAGGAGTGGTGGACTCTGGCTATTTTGGATTTGAGGGAAAACTTAATGGTAAGGAGGAAAAGAATGAGAGTGTTCTCAAAAACTCAAAAACACACAGAATACTTCTGTTGTTTTTCTCACTATCTCAATCGATTAACTCTTGCCAAGAAGAAGAAGAAACTTTTTCTTTTCTACTTGCCAAAAAGAACCACCAACCACTAACGTGGGTGGAAAGAAAAGAAGGGGAATGAAGTTGTAACTCCCTCCCTTATTATTAAAAAAAATAATTAATATAAATATAAATATAAATATAATAACTAACTTATCATATTATATATATTAAATTATATGTTATATCAAATANTTAATATAAATATAAATATAAATATAATAACTAACTTATCATATTATATATATTAAATTATATGTTATATCAAATATAACATATAACCTATAGTTTTAACATTATATCACATACAATATAAACTATAGTTTTCTTTCTCGTTTATATGGCATTCAATATAAATCATATTTATATTAAATTTAACAACTATGAATCCAATTCATAGAAACTATATTTGTATCTCATTAAAATATTTATTTTCTCTCATTAAGTTATAATGTATCAAATACATTATGATAATTATATCACATATAATTGAAACAACTTAATTAGATCATATATAATTAAATCCCTGGATTAATTTGAACAATTCAAATTAATCCAAAATTTTTTCTCAATTAATCCTATTGAGCTACCAAGGGGACCTCATGGATCTGTAGCTTGAAGCTCCAACAGTACATGAATAATTAGTTAAACTCTTTAATCACATTATTCACCATCCATTAACTGTCAAGCAATCCACTATAGACCGACAGCTGCACTCTTCACACTACAGATATATTTCTGTGTCTATTGGATATAACTAATCAACAGTACGATGACCCTTCACAAATTACTCGTAAGTACAGTTGGGCCAAATTACTATTTTGCCCCTGTAGTTACATCGAACTCCTTAAGTATCACCAATCCCTCTAATGAACAATAGATCATAGTCCAACTATGACTAAACCTCTCTCAGGCCAAGAGAGGGTATGGCACCACATTGTTCAAGACCCGAAATCTACCCTTTAAGCAGCAATTTATCTACTTACCCCTGCCTTGGGGAATGAGTGAATTCTATCTTGTGTATTTGTGTTTCCAGCTCCCTAATCAAACGAATCATACGAACATCCAACTACGAGCAGGCTTCTTTCACAACTAAACTCTTCTCAGGTTGGGACAGTTTTGAGGTTTTCCCTTGCGCTGACATTGGAGTTTCGCAATTTTTTTTTTTAAAAAATAAAAATGGACACATTTTCTTAAATACAACATAATCTTGATCTCATCTGCTCAGACCTTCCCCACCCCAAATTTAAAGATGAGCAAGGTCCTCATTGCGTTGTTTGGAGAGACTCGACAAACAATTAGAAGAAAATTTCAAAAAGAAGGTTTGAGCAGAACTTTGAAAGATAAAAAATAAAGTACTACTAAACTAAGAATTAACAAAGTGTTAGTCAGAATTTACTAAGTATGTGAAATGTTTCTAAGTATAAACATATAATACATCTTAGCAACGTAATGAAGATCGTAAAAATAAGAGATTTAGAATGTCACAAAAATTAGCAAAGGAAGATATAGAAAGAGGCACAGGCAAAAAGTGGAGTGAATATATACTCTGATTGTATTGACTATTAACAAAGTAAACAAATAAATAACAAATGAACGCATTACAAAAATTTTCTATTGCCTGTACAAGAGTTAAAGAATTTGATTACTTCACAAATTTGATTAAGATGGGTGCATGATTCAGAATTCACACCATACTTCTAATAAACGTAGATACATTTTTTCCGAGGATGGGCAACACGCATACATCCCCGCAACACACCCCTTAACTAAATACATTTCTGGAGGCTACCTCAACATGGTGCATTTAACTAAGGACGGGCAAAAGACATATACGTGTACAACATACCCCTCACCGCAATGCATTTGGGTGTACTGGATGCACAGTGTTGTTTACTTATTACACCCATCCTCTCATAGTTTACTTTCCTATCTTCTTAATTCATCAAAAACGCCAGTCGAAAAGACCTTGCGGTGATTTATCCAATCATTCACAACAATTATATGACCAGTTCTACTAAATTTAAGAAATGGAGATACATGCAAAATTAAATTGGAAGGAAATACAAAAATATTAAAGACTGATTCTACTAGACAGTAATTGATGGAATTTAGAAAACGGTAAAAGAAAACTGTAAAGAAAGCAAGTAAACATAGATAGGAAGGTCGATTGCAAGCGATATAATCCT
>NC_052357.1:49493906-49496818 GCF_009727055.1 Benincasa hispida | reverse complement strand
GCCTTGCCCAAAGTCAATGGTTGTTCCATATGCGGGCCGATCGAAGTCGCCTCCATATTGGGCTTGATCCGCTAACCATTTCTTGAATGCGCCTGCTTCTCCGTTAAGTTTGTTAGTTTTCCACTGTACAACCGCTGAGGAAGATTTCTTTGTATTCGGGAATGGCCTAGACCAGCGAGACTTCAACTTTCCTTGGAAACAAATCGCAATAATGCGCCGTTGAAATTGATAATACCTGCTGACCTTCGTGTGAATGTCCCGGTCGTTTATGCCGCCTCACCTCATGCCATTTTCTTTGTTTTCTGTCTTAGCTATATACTTAGCACTTTTTCATACGGCATCCATTTGCCCATTCGCACCAACTGATTCAATTGGCAGCTTCCAGACTAGTTCCCGCACTGGGCTAAATCAAACTTCAGGCGTTCTTGAAAACCTTGCCCACATCGCCTTATGTTCAACAACTCAAGCGTATGCAGATTGAGAAGCTTTTTCCGAAGACGAGGAACATACGGTAGACTGCCCAATGTGTTTTTTGAGGTGCGTCCTTTAAAGCCCATGTGCCTTCATAAACTAGGGTGACAATCCCTCCTGGTTAGTACTAAACTACCTTTTCCAAGATAGTTTTTATCTCTCTATTAGAAATCTTTCTTGCACCATTAGTCTGCAGGTGATAAGCAGTGTTGCAACTCGATGGCTGACATTGAATTAATCAACAGGTTTGGCAATTATGGGGGTTGAAAAGTGAAGTCCTCTCATCCGGTTGGATTTGGAAGCGGCTAAGGGCCTTCCATACCCAAGCAAAAATGTTCTTTTCAGAACATTTGCCGACAGTGGCCGCATCATTTCTTGGCACCATTGCGATGCCCTCAACCCCATTTGATACAATATCAACCGCCAAACCAAAGAATATTATTGATGACCATCTCTCTCTCAATTCATTCTTGTCATTAGTGATGATTGTCATCCCCCTTTCTTCGGAACACATTGCACTGGGCTCACCCAACTGCTATCAGATATCGGATAGATGACACCTGCATTCAGCCACTTTACTATTTCCTTCTTTACAATCTCCTTCATGACAGGGTTCAAGCGGTGTTTCCTTTATACTGATCCATTCTTTCCTTCTTCCAGGCAGATCTTGTGCATACAATACGAGGGACTGATTCCTCAAATTTCTTCCAAAGTCCATTCTAATGCTTTTGCGTTATTTCTTAGGATTCGTATGAGAACATCTTCTTTCTCCTTACTCAGTGATGCAGAAATGATAACCGGTAACGTGTCGTTACTTCCTAAGTAAGCATACTTTAGGTGTACTGGCAACGGCTTTAACTCTAACACAGGTGGCTCTTCTAAAGATGGCTTAATGCACTGCGATGTCCGTTCAGATAACTTGAGCGGTTCAAAATTAGATTTAGCATGAATTGCGGCGCAGTCCTCCTCCAACATTGTGCCGACTTCAAAATCCTCCTCCTCTATTTCCTTCAGCGGTTCGTGCCACTATTCTCCCCACAACTCCTCGATATATTAGCAGTTCTCTATGTCTCCTGGGTACTTCAACGCATTGAGTACATTGAATTTTACTTCTTGATCATCGACCCAGATGGTCAATTCTTCTTTCTGCACATCGATTAATGCTCACCCTGTGGCGAGAAATGGGCATCCTAGGATGATAGAAATCTCTCTATCGGCCTCATAATCCAATATGACAAAGTTTGCTGGGAAGATAGACTTGTCCACTTGCACGAGAACATCTTCTATCTTGCCCTCATGAAGCTTTATCCGATCTATCGACTAGCTGTAATGTGATCGTGGTTGACCTTGCTTCGCCGATGTCCAGCTTTTTAAAAATTAACAAGGGCATTAAGTTTATGCTTGCTCTTAAATCACACAGTGCATTTTCGACCATCTTCCCTCCTATGGTGCAGGGCAATGTAAAAGTCCCAGGGTCCTTCATTTTAGTAGGGTGAGTATTTTGAAACAGAGCGCTACACTCATATGTTAGTGCAACTGTTTCATTTTCCCCAATCTTTCTCTTGTTGGCGAGAATATCCTTGAGAAATTTCACATAACTTGGCATCTGCTCTAATGCTTCTATCAGGGGAATATTAATGTGTAGTTGTCGGAGAACATCCAGAAACCTCTGAAATTGTTTACTGTCGTCTTTCTTTTTCAGCCTGGATGGGAAAGGTGGAGGATCCCGCCGTGTTTCTTGTTCACTTTGCAGTTGGGCGAGGTCCTGTATCTGCTGTATGTCATTGGCTGGAGGTTGCATTGATTGAGAATTCATGTCTTGAGGAGCTTCATCTTTTGTAGATGGTCTTACTTCTGAATTGGTGCTACTTCCGTTATTAAGTAACTGGTCATCATCAATAGTCAAATTTGCTGGTACTTTTGTTACCGCATCTGGTACTTTTGGCATAATAGGGGCTGTCATTCTGCCACTCCTCAATGTCACTGCATGACATTGTTCTTTTCCTCTTGGCCCTGGCACTCTTGAGTTTTCATGCTACGTACCAGGCGCTTTCTTCTTTAATTCCCTCGCAAGCTGATCTATCTGATCTTCTAATTCTTTAAGAGAGTCAGCTTGCAATTGTCTCATTGCCTTGCTGTTTTCAATGTAATGTTTTAATGATGTCTCCAAAGACGAGGTACTGTAAGAGGTAACATATGCGAACAGTTGGTCACAAGGTGGCATACCTTGCGAATTACTTGGGCTACAATCCGGATTAGTGAAGACCAGAGTATTGCCTCGATCCTCTTGATAACTGAATTGATAGAAACTATGGCCCTCCTGATTGAGATTCTCATCTAGATCAAAAAGTGGGTGACCCCACTAACCAGGGTTGTGGTTGTTGCCCAATGATTCATCATAAATAGCATATACGGGTTGTTGATTCCATGGGTAGACGTCT